>NC_053189.1:10615710-10923566 GCF_905163445.1 Pararge aegeria
CCGCTGCAGTGTTTTTAAGAAACGCTTATCCAAGCGTCAGCATTGTATGTTCTAAGTTGCCTTTTAACTTTCTTGCATCCTCGAGGAATACTTCCAGGCATAATCACTTACGACTGGTAAATATAGTTACCTACAGCCATACACCAAAAGCATCGTGGGTATAGGCTCTCTCTGATACCCAATGAGCGAAGAGGATAAAGCCTAAAGGATAAAATATTAACTAAGCTAATGTTAACAAAATGAACGTTATCTATAAACTAAACATATGTTAAGTTTTCTTTTGCTAAATTTGCCAGCTTTTTAGCCTCCCATAAACTTCTGCAACATCCGTCACTACAGAGTCCCTAATAACTGTAAATAGTTTAAACAACACACATAACTTTGCTATTGATGCACGCTAACAAATAATAATACTATAGTATCTATACATAGTATAGATAGTTTTTAAGATTAGATTAAATGAACTAGATGAAGAAGTTGATACTAGGAATAAGAAGTTACAACTAAATAAGGTCACTGCAGCAATATGAGTAACAGTTTCTGATTAAAACCAACCTGTATTTCATAACGGGCAGGTATGATTACAGGACACGCTCGGTTAAGTGTGTGGTTATGGGGCAAATCAAATTATTACGTTGGCTAATACTTTTAGTTACGTGTGCATACGTAATGGAAGTAACGTACCTGGTCTTGCTTGATCATTACGATACAATTATCTAGACCCAGCTTATTATTAATAAAAACTCTATTTAGGTAATGTAATTCGCGAAACAATCTGCCATTTGCTGTGTTTCGTTCAGTACAGTCTAGAGTTATTCAAGGGGCGGATAAACAAACTCCTTAAAAGCCGGCAACGCATCGGTGGCTCCTCTGGTGCTGCGGCTCCAGCTCCAAAAGTACTGGAACGATTTAACGATTATTATTCAAATAGCAATATTAAAATTTCAAAAGTGCCATCTATATAATAGATATAGATGATGTTGATTACATACAAAATGTGTACATAGTAGTGAGTAGTGATGGCGATAACAACATTCGTTAACTTGAAACTAAACCCTCGTAGGGTTCTAAACGCGCCCTGGTCATAAATGAAACCGATACGAAGTGTGTGTTTAATAAAACGTAAATAGGTTAGCCTTTTAGACTGCATCATGACGACGAGACTAAGATCATAGATCATGTTGAAAATTAAAGTAGAACTAAAAAATCTTTGCATTTCTTATTCCCAATGGCCTGGCAATGGCCCATGGCCACCCAAGAGCGAAGAATTCTGTTAATTATTCGGTTATCAGGCAGGCCAAACTTGTAAAGTCGGAAAACTCCAACTGGAAACCAGTCTACACTATAATTTACATTACGTCAATATTTACGTACTTTAGGGTCAGTATATAATCTTTATTTACAATCGCTTTGATTGAAGGTTAATTGGCAGGCTGTGGAGGAAGTTAGGCTACGCCTTCAGTACCGAGGTATTGTTAAACGTAGACGTGGGTGACAAGGGTCAAACACAGCTGAACTCTAGACAATAATTACTGTTTACATATAGCAAATGCTTTTACTGACGAACTGTATATCTACGCTCTACGTACATGAATTTTCAATGAGATAACGTTTTGCACAAGCTAAGTAGTATTCAAATTCATTTGTAGTTAGTAACAAATTTAACAAATTGCATCATGTATTTGTTTTACGATAAGAGTAATTCAATTAAAATGGGACCACCCTGAAAGCATAACCCAATAAATCATTAAATCGCTTCATCAATTTAAAGTTATGCGTGAACAATGTTGAAACATATACACGAGTCGAATTTATAAACTTCTTATATTGCCTACTTCAGATATGTCAGTTAAAAGTGAAAGGTTATAAAATATTAATTACAAACTTTAAGTTTTTAGTGTTCCATTGCTGGGCACAGGTTTCCTAAAAGGAGATAGGGATTTAGAATAATCCACGTAGCTCCAACGCAGGTTGGCAAGCTTTGAAGGTTTCTCATTACACGTTAGTGATAATAACAGAGAGGCTTAGTGTCCTTCTCGTGGCACAGGGTAAAACAAAGCCTTAAACGTAATAGGTTAATAGGACCTGTTCATTATTCCACTACAGGTTAGCCCTAGAATACAATATCACCTGGTGATATCGTTAGGCGTATGTTATATCAAAGTCAAAGTCAAAGTCAAAAATATCTTTATTCAAGTAGGCCCACAGGTGGCACTTTTGATGCGTACATAAGAATCACACGGTAGTGAGATGATGGCGATAACCACATTCGTAAACTTAAAACTAAAGCTACGAGGGTTCCAAACGCGTCCTGGTCTAAGAAGAAGCCCAAAACAAACTTAGCCGGGTGTTTTTTTTTTGTTATCACCATCTCACAATGTCATTTTAAATTATTAGAAGAGCAACCTGGTTAGAGCAATAATTTACACCCAAGCTTTTTTATCGTTTACGTAGTTATTTATTCTATAATAGGACTTTTCTATAAGCTTACGTTTAATACAAACGATGAACTTTTTAAGAGACATCTCCAAGATGACAATTGGTAGTTTATTGTAGAATTGTATGCAATTTCCTTTAAACGAATTATGAATTTTATGTAACCTAGTATATTGCACTGTAAGTTTATTTTTACTTCTAATGTTTAAATTAAACCCATACCGCTAATCGGCAATGAGGTAACCAGCCACGGTCAGAACCTCTCGCTAGTAGGTACAGACTAGAAAAAAACATAAATTATAAATTCCTAAATTACTAAACCCTCCTGGGCTTAGCCGGTTTAGCTCCACTCATAACACCACAGCGCTCACCAGTATGCCAGGAAAGTCTTCATAACCACCTAAAATTATAGTCTTTGCCGTACATGCTATCTACTGGGAAAATCAGTTATATTACAAGCATTCCGTATTAGACGTATATTATTGTCTTCTTTAAAAATTACTCATCTTCGTCATCAACCCATTCCCGACCCACTACAGGACACGGGTCTCCTCTCAGAATGAAATGGTTAAGGCCGAACCTATTTTACCACCACGCTGACCGAGTGTGGATTGGTAGGCTTCACACGCTTTACACACCGTTGAGAACATTATGTAGAAATCTCAGGCATGCAGGTTTCCTCACGATGTTTTCCTTCACCGTTTAAAGCAAGTGATATTTAAATTGCTTAAATTAAAAACGCACATAACTCGGAAAAGTCATTGGTGCGTGCCGAGACTCGAACTCGGTCTCCACGAAAGGAAAACCGATGCCTTACCTATTAGGCTCAACGCGAAACCAACTCATGCAAGTTAAAATTACTAAAATCATTTGTATGAAAATCTGTGTTTGATTTACTTTTACGCATCTGCGAATGGAATGATTAACAAAGTCATTTTTTTTTCTCTTTTGCATGGACCTATGGTAGTATGGTATGGTGCTAATTAACATAGGCAACTGCGCCAGCGTCTTGACGTGATATACGCGGCAAATTTATTTCAAGGGAACTAACAAAGCGGTTCATTAAATAAAATGGAGAGCTTTCATTTCGCGGTCACATACGCAGAAACTGCATCATTTGAAAAATGATTTAGTTCTCTTGTTATTACAATGATAAAATGGATTTTACATATGATATAATACTATCACTCCCGTAGTCGAAATTTGACTGATGTAAATTATAGCTTTCTGCACTCCTTCTAATAAACTTTAACAATGCTAAATTGCTTAACTTTATGAAAGTGCATAATTATATTTTAATGACTATAAAGTTATCCCTTCACGCATTATTGTTTAAAAAAAATCCCCGTGGCAACCTTTAGTAAAATTTCTTTAGTAAATTTTCAGAAAACACACTCTTTGTAACCTATGAGCTTAGCAACTAAACTGATCTCAACCAAGACTGCATTGACATAACAATCCATAAACAGGATAGTTTTTAGACTGAAGAGAAAAGGATTCTGGAAGATTTCTAGAAACCAAAACAAAATCGAACTAATTCGCGCCACAGATTGTGATCTTCCAAAGTTTACTGAAAACTACACTGGTTTCCGTTAAGGAATTCTGTCTTCAACCTCCAGAGTTAGTATAATTCGCGCCACAGATTGTGATCTTCCAAAGTTTACTGAAAACTACACTGGTTTCCGTTAAGGAATTCTGTCTTCAACCTCCAGAGTTAGCATATACCTACTCATGTAAATTAAATGAGAGCAACAGTAAATAAATAATCAGTGAAAAAAATAATAAAAATCGGTAAACATTGGACGGAGGTTGTTAGGAAGTGAAGTAGCATAGCCAAAAAAAAGCAAAATAAAAAATACACGTCCAAATGTAAACTTTCTTTTTTTTTTTGAAGTCCGTTAATTGTAACTTAAGGCCCTTAGTTTTGATATGTAAAAGTAGATAGACCTCTCAAATCTCGCCATCATGTAGAGCGACGATGTAAAAAAAAAAGCTTTCATCTTATGGGAACTAAAATTGAAAGATCACGTAGTTGCACTTTGCACCTTTGCTCGTGCTGCACGCGTTTTGGCGTTGATGGTATTTGTAGAATGACATATTGCTTTTACTTTTGAGAGCTCCGAGATAGAAGTCAATTTGGTCACGTAGAAACAACTTCAACGAGTACGCCACTTAATAATATCGGACTTACGTTTTTTTTACTCCACTAAAAGTGAGCCCTTGACTGCAATCTCACCTATATATCAGTGATGATGCAGCCTAAGATAATAAAGGGCTAACCTGTTAGGTGGTATGGTAGTTATATTAAAACCACACCCCTAACCGGCTTTTACGCGACACCGGAATGCTAAATAGCTTGGCGGCACGAATATTTAGATAGAGTGGTCCATGGTCCACCAGCCCCGGTCACAGCCTTCCACCAGAGCAAACTTCTTCGACCAAGGGGCTTACAGTACATGCTGTTGTCTACCGCCAGGCATGGCTGCGTTACCGTCTGAGATTGCCTGTGTGATTACAGGCATGACGCTTAAAGCTACGCCTTAGGTTGATGGACAACGGACAACACTTTGTAGGCTGTTGCTGGTTAACAGAAAATCCAATAAATAGTTTAAGCCCGCCCCGGGACTCCAACCCTGAACCTTATATTCTGTAGATTAACATACTGTTCTAGACGGAGTATACTCCGTTCCAATCCAAAAAAAAGAGATCGCACATTACCGCAAAAGTAATCTGCGCCGAACGTAACGCACTTTTCAGAACTGAACATCTAAAAGCTCTCCAAGAACCGGGAAAGGGCTACTGCTATACGATCGACTCTTGCCACAGACTGTGCTCTAATTTTTACTAATAAATAATGCACTACGTGCGGCGCTTGCGCTGTTTGCGGCAGTTGCGGCAATGAGCGTACATAATTGCTTTTTATGAATAAAAATAAAAAATAAAAAAAAGCGTAACAGTAGAAAGTTCTCGAAAAGAGTTTTTTCTTCATTAGTAAATGTTAATACGTCGGTGAAAAAATTGTGTAGAGGTACAAACGTATACAATGCACAAGGCGTCGTACGTGATCGACCGACAGACCTACTCGATTTAATCACATTAATTGATACAACCGTTACGGCATAATGATGATGTATTGTGGAAATAATTTGATATTTTAAAGCGTTGTGATTGTTGTGTGCACAAAAAACAAAATTCGTGTACCGCAAGTGGATGAAAAGTTTGACGCACTACCAGATCAGGAGGATCCTTAAAAATATATTTTATTCTTTATAAAAAAAGCTGTCATCACAAAAAACATAAAATTTTACAAATAAAACCATTGCTGATCCTCGCTAATTAATAAGTCCGCGTTTTTTTTTGGTTTTTTATAGCCCTTTTAAATATTTATTTTCAGATAAAATATATCCTATGACCGTCTCCAGGATTCAGTTTCTGTGCAAAATTTCACCAAGAAATGTCAGGCGGTCAAACCATACTTTTCAATTATAAAAAAATCCCTTTTTTAATTTCGCGGGTAACTTTTACCAGCTGCTTTTCCGGCGTAAATATGTAATGTCCATCTCCGGGAAGAAAGTTAGATGTTTGTAAAATTTCATCAAGATTGGTTCAACTGTTGAGCTGAACTGTGGAACATTGGTTCCACACAAGCAAACATACACACACATTCACATTTATAATATAAATAATGATTATTAAAAAAAATCTATTTCATCGTTCGCCTGACTCACAAGATTTTCCAATAAAAATGCAGGGTCAATAAAAAATAGTCTAACGTTATAGTATGCATACTGTGAACTAAAAAGTTAGTCTATTAAAGTCTAGATCCAGGAATTTTTACAAACGCTCGTCGCTTATAATAGAGCTGCCAACGATGATGTGCAATGTGCAAGGCGCCGACGGTGTAGCCAATTAATTATATTATGATAAACGATCCACATGTACCGTCAATCTATATGATAAACGATCTCAAGATATATACGACTGGATATAGTAAGGATATAATAAGGTAGAGATGTGACTTTAATGTAAAACTACGATTTTTCTGATCAACACAACACGTACTGAAATCAAAACATTTGATTATCATCACTGTATTAATGCACTACTGCAAGGTATAGACCTCCAGTCAGTTTAGTACGATGCCGCGTAGCAGATTGATGACATGGGTTTAAAATAACTGCCATACCCCTAACAGGTTTGCCCGCTTAGCCAGGTGGGATAACTTGTAGTGGAATAAATCCTACTTCCTACTAATGTCATAAACGTGAAAGTTTGTGAGGATGTATATTTATTACTGCTTCAAAAACTACTAAACGAATTTGAATGTAACACATAAGCTATGTGTGGATTGTTGATATGAATGGCGGAACTATTTATCTTTGACGAATCTAAAAAAGCACATCTCAGGGAAGTCACGGCATCTACTACCAAAGAATAAATAAAAAGAGTGTGTAGTTATGTACACGCGTTAGAAGTTATACTTCTCTGGCGCATGGAAAAAAAAATAACTAAAATGCAGTAGTGATTATATAATAATAGTATAACTTCAATAAATTCTTTGCTTAGCTACCTTTTATTTGGTTACGCTACATGTCGAATTGCCTTTAGCTTTATTTCGTTAGGCTAGAAATTTGCGAGTTGCACTTGGCGGACAATGCCATGAAACATGACTAATATAATTGCTCTTTCCTTGCTCAGTAATATGAAGCAAATTACGCATGAATGAGACTTGGTTTTTTGGGAAGTTTTACCGGTTTACACCAAGTCAAAAGGTTGCGAGATGCACTAAGTTTTTTGCCAACGCATAGACTAATATACATATAGTTCTAAAGGCCTCCATACAGAGCGCAATCCGTTGGTATAATATGGGTATGTAAATGATAGAGTTTATTTTAGCGCGTCTTCACCGTAGGGCATGTTAGAAAATTTCGCACAATAGGTTTTAAATGTGGTAAAGTAAAACCAAAGCGATGATAGCAGTAGTTAAGACTTTGGCTTCACTTTCGGGTGGTTAGGTTCACTATTATAAGTTATGTGCATTTGAAGTTATTAAAATATCCCTTGCTTCAACGGTGAAAGATTGGATTAATAATGATTGGGATTTAACGGGATGTCGATGTTTCCTGGATATACTATTTGTAGTAGTTGTTTTGTCAATAAACATTTTAAAGTATTTTACACTTAAACCCGTACTAAAGTAGTCTAGTAGCAGTAGAGCTTTTTGTAGCACATGAAATAACATGCTCGTCCGGGGAACTACTACTGTCATGCTTATTTTTGCCGCCAAGCAGCATTGCTGCATTCGACGGCCGATTGGCGCGACCCTGCTTTCTAAGCTCAAGACCGTCGGTTCGATTCCCGCTACTAGAAAAATGTTTGTGTGATGAGCATTAATGTTTTTCGGTGTCTGGGTGTTTATATGTATATTCTAAGTATTTATTTATGTTATTCATAAAAATTATTCATCAGTCATCTTAGTATCTATAACACAAGCCACGGGCTAGATGGCGATGTGTGTATTGTCGTAGTATATTTATTTATTTATTTTATTTATTGCTGTGTTCCGGTTTGAAAGGCTTAGTTGCCGGTTTAATTACAGGTACAAGAGGCTTATCACCTACGCCTCAGATTGATGCACATAGGGGGGCACTTTCTAGGACGTGTTACCGTAGGCAACGTTTTTTCGTTAACCATTAAGTGAGTCTTGTTAAGTCTGACAATTATTACAATAAAGAAGAATTTACTTAAATTAAAACCACAACATTAAAAATTGTGCGAATAATTTTTTGTTTTATTTATATTTACGACAGGCTTGCGCTTCTAAACTATAACGACTTGCCTGATGGAAAGCAATGATGAGTTCAAGGTCTCGCTTTGTATACACCATACTCTAGTTCTAAGTGGCAGTAACACATGCTCGGAGTTTCACACCTTAGCGGTACGTACCTATAAGAAACACTGACTAAAAAAATGTAATGTATACTTCTAATTATTATACATGTGAGTGAACAGACATCCGTTTTAAGTTTTTTTAAGTACAAAATTAACATTATTTTAGTAAAATTACCTAACTCCTATTAACAGTAAACATTTAGGTAACTATTAAAATAAATGAAATATTAGTGCAAAGCGGAACTAACTGTAATTAGTAGCAAACCATAATTTATCTCAATTCCCGTTGAAAGATTTTTTCGACCATGCTAATTTGTGTTATATTTTTTGTTTATTTCACTACAAGTTAGACCTTAGACTGTAATCTGATCTGGTGCTAAGTTATAAGATGGTGGATGGTGGTTACATTAAATCCAAAATTCCTCCTAATTGCTTCGTTCGAAATCCGTAACGAAACGTCCGAAAGTAATACCCTTCCTATATTAAAGAGTCGTCTGAATGTCGACTACCTCTCTTTGGGTGTTGGCAGTTGAAGTTGTTGCTTTATTACTGTCTGTAAATTACGTATTAAAATCTACTTTTATATATTAAGCAGTGGCGTGCATAGAGGGTATGCACAGGGTATGTAGATGATATAAAATGAAGAAATCTCTAGTAAGAGTTAAAAAAAACTTAAGGATAGGCATTGTAAGGGTTATAGAAAGCCTACCCTTGTTTTTTTATAACTCGTACTGGCGATTTTCTTCATTTTATATCATCTGCATACCCTGTACATACCCTCTATGCACGCCACTGATATTAAGTATATTATATATTTATATATATTATGTATATTTTATACATATATATTGCGTATATTTATTTAAATTATCTATGTATTAGTATCTATACCTTTTGGTATTTATGTATATGTATCAACACTCTTAGCACTATCCCGTTCTCTTGCTCCTTTTTACAAAAGTTGCCTGTAAGAGATTGGTTGCAGCAATAAGGCCGCCTTTGCATGTCTACATTGTTTACTGTTTCATTAATGTTTCTTTTCCTACATGTATTTTATACGTGCAATAAAGTGTTTCTTCTTCTTCTTTTTACGCGGAAACGCCCCGGAACGTAATAGCCGAAGCCTCCTACCCGACCAAACAAAAGTAAGAAATTAAAAATTCCCAAATTGCCTATAACGGGGATCGAACCTACGTGTAAGACCATCTATGTATAAACGTAAAGCACTCACCACTGCACCAGGGAAGTCGTCAAATAAGAACATAATAATTACAATTCCGGGTAATTTACTTTAATTTTATATAACAGAAAGACAATTCTCACGCGGTATATTACAAAGATAGAATGTAACGGTATGAATAACCAAATTCCAGCATGCACTGATCCAGGAGGTAATTAGGCACCGTGGTCACGATTACAAGCCGAAGTGAAAACATTAAGACGTGTGAACCCATAATTTAATACAAATCTTTTGGAGCGTTGAACTTACAGTAATTTAAGTGGCAAGAAAATGATCTAAGCACTTAAGTAACTAATTTTGTTACCGAATTGAGAGCGGCCATTGGTTATTATAATGACCGGGGTTGCGGGCAATTTTCACGGACCAATTGTGTGCGAGATAAGATCGCCCTACTTACCTATCATAACAATACCACTTAAGGAAATACATTATAGTCGTCGTCTTTTTGTTTTTCCTGCTTTGTATAATCTATATCTAGATATTGTTGATGTTATGTTGATTCATAAACTTACCAATATGTATAAATGTGTTTAAATATAGTACTTATGAAGCCTCTAAGGCTGTCAACATTTTAAATATTATAATTTGATTTATCTCAACATTCGTGGCGTCGTTCGGTTTGGTGTACGATAAAAAGTTATTTTTATAGATATTAGGAGCAGTTAATATGATAATCCTTCTTACTTTCGTGTGTGACTGATACGAGTTATTTATCTTTCTTTCTCGGTAAGTCTCGTTCTCGTGATCTTAATCATATTATCATAAAACCAACTAGATGATGAATGAAATTTTTTCTTTTACTAGCGATTGAGAACGAATACCTATCAAACACTGTTTTAAGCGGACATAAAATATTGCAACAATACAACACACTTATTCGCTGTAGACAACTCATAGAAATGTATAATTCTCGAGTACGACAATTACTCCTGGTGCATAAATGTAGCAGCCTTTTGGCTAAAAATAAAAAAATAATAATAAAAGGAGATGCTAAATTTATTTTAGCTAAGATACTGCTGCTGTTTCTGGCGACAAGCGAAAATTTATTGGGAGATGTAGATGGCGGCGACACAGGAGATAATAACAGGTCAACGTGACAGGTGATGATCCTGAGCCTCAATGAAGTAGAAGACGGAGATATTGAGTAACATCGTCTTAGTAACTTCCTTCTGGAACTTAGCTAAAACTAAATGTAACAGCGCAGAGTTACCTCAGCCTACAGTTAGATGTGATGAGTTGAGGCTGCTTCGGGGTAAGTAGTGCCGACAGCAAACCATAGAAACTCGAAAATTTATTTATCAGCTATCGCGAGCATCGTTGCCAGAAGGGGCGGCTTAGAAATTGAGCAGGCGATGTGTTTGTCGATACGGGACAGTGCTCACTTCCTAACATAAATTCGGTGTGCGGGAATCGGATATTATTATTCAATCGGACGATCGAAGTTCGCTCGGAGGCCATAAGTCACGGCGACGCGAGCGCCGGCGGGCGCCGTGAGCGGTGGCGCACGAGCGAGATGCCATCGGGCGCGCGGCGTACCGCTAGTCCGGACCCCGGCTGCAAACACTCCGCTACGTCAATTTATACATCATTTTAGCATACCGCTGACTCCGACTGCGGCTCTACAGAGGTGGACTTCCGTTAGTCGTATCAATACGAAAAACGCTCCTGCGTAAGGATAAACTACTAAAACTAGGGGAATTGTGCATAAAGTTGCACGTTAAAGATGGACAGGAAACAAACGGTTCCTGTGTGATATTTTAATAACCGAAATAAAAGCCGAAGCAGTCGCGAGCAGCATCTAGTTGTATTAATAGGGTGTAAACAGTAGGTCTTTACACCCTTTATACTTTACAGTCCGCTACGTCAATTTAGACATCATTTTAGCATACCGCTGGTTCTAACTGTGGTTCTGTAGACCAAGTCAGATTAACGTCGAACCGAGCCGAGGTCCGAGTCATCGAAGGAGGCACCGTCGGGTCGATGTCCCCCACTTCCCCCCGATGTCATCGAGCCTTGGGGCTCTTCTCATGTGACGCCGTATTATTTATCGGCAAGTGTCCTACCGAAAACTGGAGAAATGGCTCTGTAGAGGTAGACTTTCGTTAGCCGCTTCAGCAAGAAAAGCATTCTATGTAAGGCTCAACTACTAAATCGATCGATAAATAAAACAAAAAAAAACAACTTTGATGAAGTTGCGCGCAGCTAACAGTTTAATATGTCAGTGGGTATTCCATTTGTCGCGGACGACAAAATAAGCTTCGGCGAAAAAAAACATCGTATGAGAGGTTTAACTAATAAATCGATCTTGACGAAATTGTGCATAAGAGACGGACATGGGATATTTAAATGGCGGGCGAAGTCGTGAGCATCACTTAGTTTAATATAGCAGTGAGTTTGATTGCGACTATAGGCTGTTTGGACATAGCAAAACAAAATGGGCTATAAAAATGTTTATAAGGGCGTGTGTCGTGGCGTTTTTTATTGTCAAGTGTATAAGTTGCACCCGCAGAAGTATATCTCTAGGATTATTAAGAGTATTTCTATTGACTTTCACTCAATGTTTCACTTTCGAGGAATACGTTAATCATAAATGATAAGAAGATAGCTCGTGAACGGGCTCCTATGCTACTCTGGATAGAAATGCAGGGACGGTCTATGCAGCGTAAAAGCTTTACAAAGATAAGATACTCTTGGCATCAGGTTTTGCCGAAAGTGTGGTAACTGGTGTTCAACGATTGAAACACTTTTTTTTTTTTGTAATAAATGTTATAGAGTCAAATAAAGACAGTTTCATTGATTTGCCAACGAAAAAACTGAACCTAGGATAACTTGTCTACGAAACCAAATGTATGTATTTCTCGCACCACTAAAGAGTATGGGCAAGAATGTAACAAGTAATAATTTCTGCACGAATGATTAAAATATGTACAACAGCAATAATACCATTAGGTCTTAAAACGCTGTCTGGAGGAGAAAACTTTATAATGAATACGCAATTCTCTTTTAAACTGTAGCCGGTTTTCTACCCACTTTGTGCGAGTGTCGTATTCTCTTTCCGGTCGCTTACGCTACGCAAATTTACCTCTTAAACATTTAAAACTCAGTCACGGCGGAGATCAAAGCGGTGGTTTTTATAGCTCTTCCATGAATAAGCTCGTTTTAAAGATTTTTTTGTCATAATAGTAAAATCTTAGGCTGCATACCTAAGTCTGAGTTAGAAATGAATTTTCTTTTTATGTTGCAAAAATTAGATGGACACAATTTTATATCTCTTACGTGACGAGCTATTTGGTGATAAGGATGACGCATAGACGAGAAAAGATTAAACCAGTAGGGTAGGTAAGTCGGTTAAAAAATGGCAAAAATGCATTTCCAATTCAAATTTTTTCATACATACACACACATTTCCAATTCATTACAGTTTTATAGTTAGAAGATGGACTGGGAAAAATCCATACTCACTACAATATACATAAATGTCGTAAGTTAGTTTATTTATTTATTTGTTACTTACCTTCGTTCGATTTAAGTAAGAAATCCACTGATCTTGGCAAAACATGACACCGAGATTTCATCCTAGAGACGAACATAGAATAGTCCGTTATCGAAAAACACCCGGGAACCGTTCCCGATATAAAAAATATCCCTGCCGTGCTTATTAAAAAGGCGACTTCGTGTCTTTTTCCTAAAAGGCTTAAACTGATATTCAGACTTGTCCTGTATCTGAAAAAGGAGTTCTACCTACGTATTGAGATTATATGATAACTTAAAAATAAAGCAACGAGGACTCAAAACGCGCCCTGGTCTAAGACAAAGCCCACAATAAGTCGAGTGTTTATTTTTTTTAACCATTTCACATTGTCATTTAAAGCTATTGAACGAACAACTTAGATAGAAAAATAAAATCATATTAAGAGATTGTAATTTCGTTATGAACTGTGATCGACTATGATTAATAAGGAAGTGCAACAATCGTAACAATACTGAGCAGGGAAAGCATAATATTATTGAATTCCAGTGAAGGCTCATTGACATTGACCGGCACCAAGAGGCATCGCAACCTACGCTTTATTAAGCGCAAATGGTGAGTCGGTCACGCTTACGTGGCATTAAAGTGGCCAGTAAAGCTAATGCGGGTTCGGCGTCGCTGAACACGGACACAGTGAGGACTTTATAACACCGACGCGTATAACTGACTGTTATGTATACACACTAGTCATGTCGACATATGTAGTTTTAAGTCAAAGTATCGGAACACGATGTATTTGTACGGTGTGATGATGTGTGGTTAAGACGCATAGTAATGTTAATGTTTAATGTACAAACGGCATACAAAGCTAGAATAATGTATGTCCTATCTCCAGATTTTTGAGATAACTTGAATATCAATAGCTATAGACATTGTACGAGTAGGTACTGTCAATTGAACCTGTCATCAAACGCTTTCAAGAGGCTATTGCAGCTGACTCGCTTGCAGATATTTACTCACCAGTCCCTTTAAAAGATTTTCACGCCCACAACAAAGTCAAAGGGTTGATTTCAAGACTGGACGTAGTTTATCTTGTTTGAAGGCTAAAGTAATTTACATGCTTCTACAGCTAGCGTTCTTAGTGGAGATGTAAAGTAATGTTCAGTTGTGTTAAATTTAATATCTAACTTTGAAGCTGTAGATTATTCGATATTGATTAATTTGATACTCGAAATCGACTCTACAATACTAAGGTAGTAGAGTTACCCTGAGTATTGTAGAGTCGATTTTGATATGTACATACATTGTTTTCGAAAAACGTTCTAAGGTGACAGTTCCATCAGCATTAGCATCAGCATATTCTTTGTTGTATTCATATATTGTATTCTATGTAAAGTAATAAGAAGACATACCACCTATTCTTGAAACGTTGCATATCTGCGACCGTAAATATCGCTCGCGCATCGACTTATTTAGCCATAAAAAAGGTGTTGCTTAGTCCGTCTATGAATCGTCCCTCAAGATGTATTGGCCAGTAAATGAATAAATTAAATATAGAGCACCTACTATTTTTGATTGACGTGCAATCTTTTAGCCTCGTGTGCACGAAAATCCAAAGATTTTTTTACATCTAGTACTAACGACCTATTTATGTTTCTGTTACAACTCAAGATACAACTCAAAGTCACTCTACCGGCAATAATATAGTCCCTTATTTCGAGTAACTGATATGGTAAGTAAAAGTCGGGTAATTCCAAAATATTGTTCTTTAAAATAATTTAGTTCAACTCCAGCGATCTGATTAATAACTTTTCTAATCTCATGAGAGCGAAAAGGTATTTTCCTTGCGGACACTTCCTTTCCCACGCGGGCGAAGTCGCGGGCAACCGGTATTTATTACATCAAATTGTTCAGGATGAGCTTTAATGTTCGTGTAGCTTATGGGTTAAATTAAAACTTAAGTGTATGACGATCAGTCTAGTGAGAACATTAGTTCGAACAATTTATAAGTAGCAAGCTCGGAAATGGTTAACATGATAAACAATTGTAGGTAAGACTACTTTAATTTTAGTTTCACAATTCAGAAATTTAGTGTTTTTAAAGGAATAACGCATAAAAATCCAACATTTAAGTACGAAGTTTTAAGAGTTTTGATTGAATAAGTAACTTTGGTAACTGAAATTCTTTTCTAGAGCTTTCCTAGAGCTTTCTAATTTTAAGGACTTCCGGGTCAATATTATTATGTGATTAGTTAATTATTTTTATAGCTATGAGCGGACGTATGATTTGTATGATACAAAAAATAGAGCTTATTGGTCAATAATTGCTAAGGTTTGCCCTAATGCATATACAATATAAAGCAGACGGTGGATTGTTCAGTTACCGTCCGTAGCGTATTAGTATGACATTATGCAACGGAATACGCAATTTCCTTTTCATTTCTTCACTTGTGTTAAATTTATACAATTCATTATTGAGAGGTAGAGGCTACTTAACAAATGAAATAAATATGAATATTTGGTTATAAATTAAAGAAATAATATGCTAAACATAATATTTTGCTAAACACATCTATTAGAGATGCATTTGTGCAAGATGATGCGATAGACGCCCTTTAAGAAAAGACATGTTCTTTATTTATTTCAACATTACATATACAGGATTGATTATACATTTAATAAGCATTTAATTATTTTCAGTTGTGCCCAGGATTAACATTATCGCGTCACATGTCAACATCCCTATAACATATGATAAATACAGTCACAGTCGACTGATGTCTCGGAAATCCACACATCTATCGAGTAATGACTTTATTACTTTTAAAACACTTTCAGCAAAAAGACAGAACATGTTCCCAAGACACCGTCGTAAACAATTTGACCTTTTGAAATAATAAGAAAAAAGCTATAAATCGTAGTTTATCCAATACTTTAAAGGTCATGGGACACTGCGGTCCATTGAGAGAAACAGAATGAGTGGCTTCTAATTGACGCCACGACCATTGTGAGCATCGTCATTAAATATGTGCTCTTCATGAAATATTCATCGAGTTTTTATTGTATTTTTCACAGTTATTGTATCTGCGTCAGCAATTTATGTTTTGAAACACCAACCCGAACCAAAAATGTAGTAAAAGCCATACCTACAGTTGTGGTAGAGTGTCTTCAAGGTCATTAGAACTTAAAACTGAACTAAGAATAACGAAGGAAAATTGCAATAAGGTTTAGATAGCCAATAAAATAATGAGAAGACATAAGTGGGTTAAAGAATAAGCTCATACTTGGAAGTCCAGAATAATCACACATTAACCAAAAACTATAATGCAGCTTAGCTTGGGTTATAAATCGTTTAAAGGTTAACCTTTTTAACAGTTACCGGAGTGTAAACTGTTAATAAGTTTATGCTTTAATTAACTTTTTCCAAGTTTGGACATACTCATTTAAAAAAAATCTAAAGTTGAATCTTCAATACTTTCATATTGTGCACTATTGCGCCAACTCTTAATAAAATTATCATTATCTAACAGCTGGCCACAGAACTTCGCTCTCATGGGAGATAGGAATTTGAAGCACCTGACGTGCTCTTCAATCCAGATAATAACCAGGACCAATAGCCTAACGCGCCAGACACAAGGCCGGACTACACTTTCCTAATATTTAGTACGTAGGACATCTTCTCAAAAAACCTTCGTAACAATTTTGGACCTCGTGGTCAGGAACTCGTGATCCATAGTCGACCATTCTTAGCACTAGTCAATCAAGGCAGGCACAAATTGATTACAAATATTTAATCACTCTGCCTTTGACGTTAATTGGGATAAAACTTGTCGGCAAACAACTGGTCACACCAACGCAACGGATGGTATTACAACACGTGTCCGTCGGGTTCTCTACCTGAGGCCATCTGTTATTGCACTATACTCCCGTTATCAACATAAAATTAATACCCATCGCCGAATGAATTCCATCCAATACGTAGGCATATTAAAAGTGAAAAATGATCACGTATATTAAAAGCGAAGATGTGTGTTGTTTGTACGTTGGCTACAAAATGTGATACAGACGAATTGTTGATGACTGATTATAAATATACATATATTTATTTTTCTCTGCGACTTAGTATCAATATTTAGCCAAAATGACTACCATTCGTTTCACCTACTAATTATTGTAAATTGGTTGCGACATCTGATAAAGTACAGATCAATCATTTTTGGTCTAGGCCTGCGAAGGATTATTATCGCTTATGTAGCTATTAATGCTTCGATTATTTAGTATTTCTAATCATTTAGGCTTATCAACTGAGGCAAAATGTTTATAATTCAAAAGATTTTTTTCTTGAATTTATATGATTTAGTCTTTACTATAAACGATTGTCACAAAAACAGGATTAAGAATTTACAGAAACCGTGTACACGACCAATATTGAAGAATAAAAAACCACTCCACTTTAGTATGGTTTCTCGAATAAACGGTTTGTCACTTCATACCATTTAGACAGTGATTATTTTACCTCAAATGTTATACATACGTTTACCATAAAATGGGAAAATGGGGAAAAATTTATGAGCTAGCAAAATTCCGTGGTTGTACAGTGAGACGTGCGCGGGGCGTTTTCACTGTTTTTGGACACTGCATACATGCACTGCATTTGTGAATGAGGATTCTGTGTGTTATTAATTCAATGGTTACGAATATAACTACCTAATTTCGTTATACCAACGGATGATTGTTATTATGAAATGGTACAATTATTATCGATTATGATATAGGAACGCAATTAGGTTACCAAGGTTGTAATGATTTTGCAAACGTGTGCGGTGAAAAGGTTAATCATGGGTAATCTAGAGTCGTATATTACGAAGGGGTATTTAATATCATTATTAATGCAAGCGTAAAGCCAGCAGCTTTTGCTAGATAACCATAAGCCCATTTATGATCCCGAGATTCCAATTTGTGTATAATTATGAGCTTACATCACTTGTTTATTTCAAATGGTTATTACTGTACGCCAACATGGGCGATTTATTGAGTTTTAAAATATGTACAGTTACTCTTAAATGTTTTAATTATACGCGCTTATCTTATTTCTCTGTGTTGTTGGAGGGAAACATCAGTCACTTTTTTAATAGTTAACAGCCTTTAAATGTAAAGATATTAGTTACGTAGTGTTCAATACATGTATAAATTAATCCCGAAGAAATGTGTAGTATAAGTATTAGTAAAATCTAAATATTTGTGTAGCGATACGAAATCTGTTGCCCTTAGATTGGAAAAAGAGGA
Organism: Pararge aegeria; assembly: GCF_905163445.1. NCBI lineage: Eukaryota > Metazoa > Arthropoda > Insecta > Lepidoptera > Nymphalidae > Pararge > Pararge aegeria. The sequence continues at coordinate 10,634,033 of NC_053189.1, forward strand.
GAGTGAGAAATCGATGATGATATTATGTTCATAAAACAAAATCTTATTTGTTGACGAGTGTAAGACGCAACTTATTAGATTATCTGGGGAATTACTATCATCACTTAGAGCAGTATTATTTTTAAATGGGAGTTGTCTAGAAAAAGCCTATTCACTCTGGTCTTGATAGTAATCAAATTATACGTGGCATGTAACACAGTTGCCGGGAGAGCGTTCCACATAAACCTTGTGGATAAAAAAACGTGGATAAAAAAACCTTTCAATTTGCAAATTGCACTTTTTTTAAACAAAAGCGTTTACAGTAAGAAACAATATTGCTTCAAGTGACTTTATACAATAATATAGTTAGTAGTTATATATAATACCAAAAAAAATACCGACTCACTTCTAGCGGCAATGTGCGATCAACTTTACGGATACCCCTGTGTGCGTTACCTACTTTCATTTACAGCACGGCTTGAGTTCAATAATGCATGGTTTAACCCCTACGTAGAGCCCATTAGGAGAGTTAATAGGATAGTAAAAGCACCTTTTGCAGCTTTATTGGCAATGTAGAAATGGTTCTATTCTCTCTCAGCCACTACGTTATACCTACTCGTATCATAACACCACTTCATCAGTTAATCATGCACCGAGTGTGTAATAGCCTGCCATCTAGATAATTGTGATATAATGCAGTGCGAAGAATAAGTTTAACTATGAAAAGGATTTGAAATAAGCACATTTTACGAGTACTTAATCATTTTATTTTAGCAGTTCGTTCGCGCGAAATTTCTACTATCCCCGCGGTATTTATAACCATCGAAACACATTAATTTATCTTTATTAACTGACCATTAAAAATTGACATCGATAATTAGCAGATAACAGACAACAAACAAAAAGATTAATTGTATGTTAGATATTATTTTAGCGTCCTAAAAATCAGCACCTTGATCTCTACGAAGCTTACCGTGGCTCTCGTATCTAAATATCTCGTTACAAAAGTATGTCACCGAGAACAATCCGAAAAATTTATTAGAACAAAAAAAAGTTCGTGCACAAGCCCGCTATCGGGAATCGCATGACACGAGACGAGAGCCGAAGTAGCTGAACGCAGATTGAATTGGACAGGCGGGATGATATTGTTGGAATTACAAGCGTTTAATCGTGGAGAATGGGCGTTTTCACATCAGCCGATAACTACATCGACATTTTGGCAGCTGTACACTGATTCTCGATATCGGTTCGATATCGGTGACCGACGCAACAAACGATCGCAGTAGGATCCTTCCCTCTCACTCTGTACTGTTTTTGCTGGAATCAGTGTGGATAAAAACACAGTGTGAAGTATTACCTGTACTGGCTATTTCTCCAACGCAACCGATATGTCACTAGTCAGACTGTTGAGAATTTTTGGCGGCCGAATTTTTTCCATTTGACTGATGCATGGCGGAAGACTAATCGTAGACTCGTTTTCTATTGCGAACAAAACGTTCCGTTGAAAACCTTCACGGTACCACATATTATGTAGCCAAAATATCCGCGAGCGATATGGACGAATGACCAGCAAATATCACCAGATTCGACGTGTCGGTTGTTATTATTTGTTGCGATGGACATAACATACGACATCATTGGTCAGCCGATATCGTGTCGGTATTGCTATCGGCTATTATGAAAACGTCCAATAAGCGCGCGTCGCGGAGCTGGCCGGCTGCGACGCCGACAATGGCTGCGCTGTCATGCCGAACGTCGAATCCCCGCGCCCGATCACGACCGCGACATCGGAAATCAATAATCGAATGATTTAGCCACCGCGCCGCGTGCGAACTTGATTAGACACGATAGTACCCGCTGCATCTCCACCAAATGTTAAGACGCTGCGCTCTACCAAAGGGACAGTCCGAACGGGAGGACAGGACGGATAGCATCAGCAGGAGACATTTTTCTCCCCGGAGAAAGGAAATTAATTTATCTTCTCCCACAGCTTTATCAACTCTCCGAGAAATGGTGCACAAGTGGAAATAATAGTGGAATAATATAATTGTAATAAAAAACTGAGATAATTTTCTTACACTTTAATTGTCGTGCTGGGGGCAATATTTTCGATTTGTAGAGTTCACCCGATCATATACACATCATTATGATTTATTATATAGTCTCCAGAACCGAGGCCATATTGCCTGTTTATTATTGCGGTTTTTAACCGGATATACTTCGGTGAGTGTGCTCAGAAACTACACAATCTTGATCCTCCTTCCCCGTTCTACCACAGCGAAACACCGTGAGCGGTGGCATCCTTATGTGGTTGATATTCTATTAAAACGCACAGAACGGTTTTTTATTCACGTTTCTGATACGTAGCGGTACGTATTTCAATAAATTTGTTTTAGCCCTTAGATGCTTTCCCGTTAGCACCGCGCGAATTTCTTCGGCTCAGAGGTTAAATGATTAAAGTAAATCATATCAAGAAAGAAGCGTATACTTCTACCGCTCGAGCAAAGCCAATAAAAATAAAGCTATATAATATTATGTATGTACTGGACGTACATTGGCTTTGCTCGAGCGGTTGCCCTACCTGTAAAAGTACGAAAATCCCATTAAAAGTAACAAGCTTTATATTGACGACTTTACAACTAATCCACGCATAGCTACGTGGTTATTGAGGTGAGCAATAACAGCATTCAAACATGTAATATTACTCTTAATTGAATTTCGTCGAAGGTATCAAAGCAATTGACATACCACGAAAATGATCAAATTACGCTTGGCTCAGAACCGCTTGCACATTTATGAATGACTACGTGTGGTTTGGAAATTATTCCGTGATACTTTCAACTACCGTTCATTTCTGCTAATAAAATTTACGGAATTCATATATCAGGAAAAGATTGTCAAGTATGGAGAAAAGTCAAGAGTTCAAGTGTAAAGCGAGATATCTATGGAAGTGCACGAATGCAGACAGTTGGTTTCAACGGCATAAATGTTATTCCCGACATATTGATCTTATAGGTCATAACGGTGTTTTTATTTACTAATGGCGACTAAATGCCATAACTGGGCATTACAAAGCTGCTGCAAACTGATTTAAATTAAAAATTCATCGCTGTAAACTGTTTTTTTAACAACCGACTTCATGAAATAGAAAATGAATGAAAACACTTTTATTGTACACCACATAAACATATAGTAAAATTATAAGTAAAAGTTTAGAGAGTGAAGGTTTGACCGTTTTGTTTGTTCTACACAAATGGCAGTGTGTCTGTGTCATAGCACTCAAACTAATACCGATTCGCATGCGGTTTTTTCTGCAAAAAAAGTATTTTATCGAAATGGTTAACACTATTCTCAGCTGCTATACCGTGTATTCCAATTGTACAAACTTATATATTAAATACTAAAGTATGTCTGTGTGCTTAGTATATTTGACTTAAAAAAAACGAAACACACCAGACTATGACATACATAGAGATAGTTATCAGAATGTTGGTTTGGATTTGTTATGTGGTAGGGCTTTTAAATATTACTTGTACAGTCAGTATTGAAGCAGTTAAACTTTAAGTCGTGATGGTCTTAAAGGTAAAATAAATACTTTATCAAACAACGAATACATTTCTAAATCCAAACATCGAATTATGCAGATGGCACGTACACGAAGTTAAGATTACATGCCAAATTAACTTTCTTTTATTTTGTACTCTATAAAAATGCGAGCGCTCCCGTGGAACAAAGTCTAATTACCGCCTATGAGGCATCAATAGGCGTTGCGATTACATGTAAGCTCTATGTAATAGATACCGCGGGAGCTTTCCCTCAGTGTTTTCTCGGATGCATCTTCAATAATCTACTATTATCATGATTTATATAGGATCGATTATTGGTTAGGTTATTTAATGACAGCCGAGGCCTCCTGGCGTTGCATATGGGGCCACGGTATGGTAATAAATGTACGCACCGGCCGTGAGGAATCAGACTTTTTTTCATCCAGTATATAATTTTTTAATGCTGCAATGTGGAGAATGTATGAAAATGATACTTTTCGAACGAATAAGCAAAAATTCTTTCCTATTTGAAAAACACCGAGACGCACACTTATTCAACACTTATTGCTTTCTACATATATGTAGGTTGGAATTGAGGAAGAACGTACTGAGTAAGTACTCATTGTGATAGCGCGTTGGATTTGCCACATTTTGAGTACTATCCCAAGAATTTAGGTTAACTTACCCTTAGCAGAAGGTACTTTATATAATTATTATTATTCATGGAACGTCATATTCCATGTTAAATTCATACAAATTTTAGGTAGGGAATCAAGAAGCAATATAAAATTACCTCATTAATGTGTAGCAGTGTGCATCCTTTATTTTAATCCTCCTTAATCCAATCAAATCTCCTTAATCCAAGTTTGGCCTTTATGGTTATGGAAAAATTGACAATCGGGCAAAGGTTTTTCAAATTATTCTCATACATTTTGACTGTTCAAATAATAAAGTTACTACTTTATCGTCAGAAAAGAGTAAAAGAAGATAGCAATACTAAATTCAATTTGCGATCTGAAGATTTTTAATTAGAACAATTGTCAATATCAGGCGTAAGACGCAAGTTGCGACAGTGCGCTGTACGTGTATCACACGATCATATTTTAAATTGAGTTCAAAAATGGTTGCTCTTTATTTTTTAAACCATAAGTTACTGCCGCTATTATCATTTCGAATGACACAGTTTAAATTTTAATGAACAAGTTAGGAAGCGTCTGTTCGCCTACGTGTTGTCAACGTCACTGAAGATGGCTGATAGACATCCTGGTAGATACAAATCAATTCGCAAAGTTAGGTCTAAATTTGAACAGCCTATTGTACTTTGATAGACACACGTCAAATTATAAGACACAAGAAAGTAGATGAAGGTTATCACGCCTATGATTGACAGGAATTTCTCTCCTGTCTATCAGAAGAGATAAACTTAAATTTACTCATTTTATTCCTTTCAGAACTACTCTTTATCAAAGGTAGATTCAGTTTGTAATTATTTTTACTGCTCATGGCACTTTGTGATTAAAATAACTGACAACTCATTTATCTAAATCAGCCTACTTAACTGGCCACATTCTAAATCAATCTATTTGTTTCGGTACAGTTGGGCATTGGCAAGAAAAATGAATGCAACGTTTTTCGAATCATTATAAAAATGATTTGTTCCGAGCTGACCTGCTTGATTTTTAATCATATGCTCGAATATGTTTTGGTATTAAATCAATGCCAGTCATATTGTTCTTAATGGGTCGCAATAAAGTGTAATTTAACTTTTGCCATTTCATTAAAATACTGTAATAATGTATTTAACTTATTTTTTCTTGATAAAATATTTTATTAAATAAAATCATAATGACGTATTTAAAGTAATTGAAATTTGACAATTTACAAATTATAGGTGTTTTAATATTGCGGTTTATATGATTTATGTATATAACAGATACATAAATCATTCATGATCAGCATTAACCTATTGCTGACCCACTATAGAGTATCGGTCTCAAAATGAGAAGGGGTTTAGCCTTTTTTCCACCACGCTGGCCAAGTTCGCATTAGTAGAATTCACACGCCTTCGAGAATGTTATGAAGAACTCTCAGGCATGCAGATTTTTTAAAATTTTCACGCGCATGCACACGCCGGGAAATAGAAACCAAGAAGAGACCGAATACCTAACCACTATGTTATCACCGCTTTTCCATATCATTACTATGCTTGTAAATAACATATATATCTGTAATGCTAGTTAGCACACAGCAAAAAAAATATTGTTACAGTCAAAACACTAATGCGTTATGTTACAGCAATGTGTATGGAATGGTTAATATTTTTATGGGAAGAAAAGGGTATGTTATTAGTTTACCGCTCTGTAATCAGGAAGCAATCTCATTAATTATTAAAATGAAGACGTTTTGAAGGCGGCGCCTTACAATTATCATTATAGTACCCGTTAAAATTACCCCGGCGATGTTGACATTACGCAAACGAGATCATTTTAATCACTACGCGGAAATTGGCAATTTGCAAATTTTGGGACAGAATCATCAGACGCGAGGCATACCACGTATTCAGGCCACTACATCTGCAGGCCCAGATCTTTTTTCTCTTATGTTAGAGGAAAATAAAGCTTAGACCAAAAAATCTGCTCCAACTCTGGTTTATCGATAATCATCACAAGTTACTGATACATTTAGAGGTAGTGAGGTGGACTGCGCCGAGAAATTAGTATTACCAGCCATAAGTTAGGGAAACTTATGGCTGGTAATACAAATTTCTTAACTTAAACTAAGTTACAAGAAGTCACAATAAAATCTCCTTAGTTCTTAGATACTAAAAGAAAAACTTGTCTTCCAACTTCAGAGGACCGAGGATCGTAAGGTTCTGCAACCAAATCTGCAAACCAGAGCCAAGCCAAGTCAATTTAATAATAAAAAGGTGAGGGAAGAACGATCAAATGTTGTTGGCAAAACTTTCCGAAATATATCTTATAAATCTTTAACAGATAATCATATCTTAATTTAGTTTGAAACGGTAAAAGTAAAGAGTAGTGGACAATGTATTGACATATTGAATGCTACATTGAATTGTGTCCATACAATCATACTGAAAGCACAATCATCAAGTCATTCATTACAGCTCATGTGACTCCGTTGTCAATATACATACATTATGTTCGATACTAATATAATTTATACCAGCTCTACTGCGAATTATTTAAATTTTTTGCCGTAGCTCGGCAAAAAGCATGTACCGCAATACATGAAAATGTGCTCATTCAATTAATTGTAATTTTAAACAGTTAACTCAATTACATATAATTTATCGCCATTAAGATTGTGCACTATTTGTGGACACATTAAAATATGTGCAAAAAGATTGTATTGAAATTGCTTCACGTCTAGCGGAGTATGAATATAAGTACAGTAATTATCCAATTCGACGGTTGTTAAACGTATGTTATTTTCAACCAGCCTGACCGACAACAAATCGTACCTATTTTAAACTGAGTAATGATATAGCCTTTAGTGTAACACTTTAGTAACAGACAGATGTGAAAATAGACTACAATGTAAACTGTTACGATGGTTACAGATAAAATATACAGACGCGATTGCTGAGGTAGCATTAAAAAAGGAGGAGAATTGATAAATTGAATGTATGCAGCTTGAATGAGCCACCTTGCTATGCGCTGGTCCTGTTTGTGTACTGCTTGGCACTGGTGCTCAATCAATTACTTACTCATTACCCAATTAGTGCGTTCTGTTGCTAATTTGAGAAATTATGCGTCGGTTTGTTCAGCGTTGATCCGCTTACATACCTTTTATTTGCTGCATTTAACTTTGTAAGAATAAGAACAGAGTATATGCAAAGTAGTTAGCTAACTGCTGGTGGCAAACCAAATAAATTTAAGTCGACACCTAATTTTAACGACTGGCTTAACACTTGAATCAGCGATGTGCACGTCGATGAATCAAATAACCTAACGGTGTTTTGTACTACGCTTTGCCATGTTTATAATTAAAAGAGGGTGACCAGTTTATGTCAAAGTTTTGGCGAAGTTGTAAATCATACGGCGCCTTGGCGACGAGCACCAAGTTTATGAGCGACGTTATGAAGAATTTTTATTGAAAGCGGATTATCATTGTCATTTGCAACGAGCTGTAAATAATAAGTAGATACATTGGAAAACGATATGCGATGTAAGCTTAAACACTTAAAACTAGCTTTTTGGTCCTATTATTATGTGGGACACAATATTTCAGTATTAAAATAAACAGTAACTAACGACTCTTTATTTGAAGTTTCTCTTGAATTAAGCTTAGCTTTGAGTTAACAGTTTTTGTTGTTTTCTTGAGAAATTAATAAACTTTCGGTCATCATTTCGCTAGAAATATTGGAAGGTAGGTGGGGTACAACAGGTCCAAGGAGCAATTTTACATTAACAAAGTCACTCAATGGCAAAAGTATTAAAATGTAAATCCTATTTTCTGCATAGTTGTTTATAATAATTAACGTGGTGTCATTTTAGCCGAAGTGCGATCGCTTAAGTATCGTACGTTATGTGATGCATTCTGATGAGTGCTAGGTCGCACTGTCTGTCATTAGCATTAAAAGAACGTATTATTCGATCGCAATCTCAATTACGTTAGAAGTAAAAGAATAATTGTTGTAATAGTCTAAATTATTTTCAGTAATATTATAAAACATGTTAGACTGTTAGTTAATTTTAACTCTATATTGTGTTGCGCCAATGAAAAGGAACACAGAGTTATTTAACCTGGGATTCCTGGTAATCATCATCATCATTATAACATCCCATTACCGGCCCACTACAGGGCACGGGTCTCCTCCCACAGTGAGAAGGGGGTTTCTGGTAATATCATGATACAATTATGGATGAAAATATGGATGTGTGAACTAACAGTGTAGTTCTCACATCCATATTTTGTTGATGTTACCGTCACCCACCGGTCTTTCTACGTTAATTGAAGACGTTGTCTATTACTGTCTCATGTCTTCTTTGCTTTGAAAATTTTTGGAAAGACATTTTGATTTTTGACGTTTTGATTGTTTGATTTTTAAATCAATTCGGTGTAATTGCATTTTTAAAATCAAGTAAAAATTTAGTAATACAATCCGCCAATATTGATGGGTGAAAATTTTAACCAAAATCCTGTAAACTAGTGTAGTGGCGCAAGCCACATTGTAACTTAACCCTATTGCACTTAACTCAAACTCAATTAATGGCACAAACTGACCATAAAAGTTAAGGTGTTTGACGTTTCAATAATTTAATCCTTTTAAGCTAACCGAATCAACGTTTGCTTCTGCCTTTATATAATCTATGTCAGCCTATATTAGCACTTAACTCAAACTCAATTAATGGCACAAACCGACCATAAAAGTTGAGGTGTTTGACGTTTCAATAATTTAATCCTTTTAAGCTAACCGAATCAACGTTTGCTTCTGCCTTTATATAATCTATGTCAGTTGAATACGTACAACAAAATAATATTGCAATAAATATCGTAATCTAGGCCTACAAATCTTTTTAATTGAATTCAAAAATTGACAGTATCAAAAGAATTCAATCTCAATTTTAAATAAATAAACTAGCAAATGCGAGACGAGACCGGGTGACCGGGCGCAAGTGGAGCAAAATATTTTAACCACAACAAAAACTTGAAATATTTCGCTCTTCTCGAATGCAATTAAAGTGAATTGTTAGCACTTATTTGCGTAAATTTGCCGAGTTAATCGTCTCCTCGGTGTTGTTTAAGATTTTATCTACGAGAAGGGTTAAAAAGGGTTCGTTAAAAACTCGCATTGATTAGCCCACATCGGTGTTACATTATTCAGTGAGGCGCCAATAATCAGCGCCGTGGTCTGAGGCATGCGAGCCTACACAAGTAGACGCATTAACCTGTCACCGCATACTCACCAACTAACCTACAAAGCCCTTGGGATAAACACGAATAACGCGTAAAAAGCGATGTTGATTCTATCTACATAAGACCACATACGCTCTCTTTTTAATTCAAAAAGATTTGTATTTCTTACTTGCGCGTGCCTACAACTTCGTCAGCGTAAAATTCTGTGTAAAACGAAATTTTCCCATTTAAACTTCTGCTGAAATAAAAAAACGAAAAGCTCTTCCAGGCGCGTATTTTTCAAATGTATATATTAGCACCCAAGAGGTGAACAAAATAAAGATTTTTAAATTCTGTCTCTAAGAAGGGTGGACAGTTTATATGATAGTCTGTGATTTTTCAAGTAAAATCAAAATTTTAGTTTCTTTTTATTCGCTTTATTGCACAACCTACTCACAAATAAAGCTTATAAAAGTCGGACTTAATATTAAAGCATTTTCTACCAGCCCACGCGAACGTAAAAAATGAAAATATATATAATTTATATATAGCCTAAAACTAAATTCTTAACTGACTTAAATTGAACTTTAGATTTATTTAGACCTTTATAAAAGTTAAAAAAAGGTGTAACAAATAAAACCATACACTTAAACACTTAAACATACACAGTGGTAAGAGAAAAACAGGAAGACAAGTGCTTACGCCGCACACATAAGAAAAAAGAGAAAAGTGGCCTTACATAGTTTTAAAAATTCCTCCCCCGTTTAATATATTGTTAAAGTCTACCACCGATCCAAAAATATTCCACGCCTTTAAATCATTCTTATAGCGATCGTAAAAAAGTTGATTAAAACTGAAATGTAATGAAGCCACCACATGATCTAAAAAAGTGTATCGAAACTGCAATGTTTCCTAAATTTCAGTTTCAATCTACTTTTTTACGGTCCATCTAGAGTGATACCCTTTTAACAAAATATAGCACAGTGTTATCTTTTTTATATGTATTTTAAATATGTAAATGTATTATTTAATCTACCAATACGCACTGGACTTCCTCGCAAACTCATCTCATCTTCTCAAGGAGATCCGTGCACTTTAGTTGGGCAATAAATCATGCAAAATAAAATGTGGCTTTGTACTAGATTAACACATTCTGTACAATACGATATAATCGCTTAGTAGGCTGATCGCATTTAATTGGACGGTACCTACTCGAAATCGCGTTCCGAATATCAATGACAAAGTTAAATACAATTAGGTATTTTCTAACACGCGACTCGCTCTCTATAAGGAGCTTCCTCATTAGACCACTACACGGTTGTGTAGCCCTAACCTACCTTATTAATTATTCATCGTTCGTAAATACTTAAATATAAAGATGTAGCGGTTTCTACATATGGAACTAGATCTCCAGTTCAATATCCTAGATCTTCTAAGGATGTGCGGAATTATACACTGTTTCTACAACAAACGTACTTATAACCTATATATAGCGACGCACACAGAGAAAGAAAGATATGCTTCATATTTTGGATACTTATAGACACCAAAGTCGCAGCGTAGTAAAAATAAAAAACTAAACACATTGATCATTTTTTTAATAACTTTTAAAGCAAAATAATAAAAAGAAATGGCTATATAATTAAGAGTATCAAGAAACACATGGCAATAATGCAAGTGGACAACTAAGTAAGAAAAGCTCTAGCCCTATTAGTCGGAATAATAACAATAATTATTTATCTCTGGAAAATGATCTGAAAATGTATGCAAGGGCAGTTTGAAGTGTTTGGCTGTAGTTATTAAAGTTGTTTTAAATCACGTTTATTTCTACACAATACACGCCCTTTAATTAGGTTGGCCCTATCCTAATATAATCAAAATTTTATAAATAAATTCAATATAAAAAAAACTAAATGTTACTACAGATGTGAGAGTGACTGCAACATTGAAGATAACAACAAGTTTTATAATGTTGTGAAACATCTTGAAACATATAGCAGCATTAAACGATCTTAACCAAACCACCACCCACAATATTATTAAATGGATCGGGATAAATGAATTAAAAAAGTACCAGAGCTATTTTTGTGAAGGATAAAAATAAATTGCAGTAAAAACAAGAAAACTGTCGTCTATTAATAAACTTTATTCGCCTATATATAACAGGGTAGATTCATTCACCGTACCATAAAAATGATACGAGCGTCTAACAAGTCTCGCGAAGAATATATTATAGTGGTAGGGTATTGAAGGGCTGTCGACGAGAGCGATTTATCACCGGGCGGATCAGCGCGAGGCGGTAGTGTTACCACAGTTGGATGAAGTGAGATGGAAAGATGATTTTGTGTTGGTGGGAAAGAGATGAAACAATCTGGGGTCGGGCAGCAAGGACGTCTCGCAAGGCCGCCCGCGTGTCGTTAGCCCGCTTATTTACTGCCCCCGGTCAAACGGACCCCTGTCAAGTGTTACGCCAATCAAAGGCTTGACAGATCTAGAAACACACATAGAATATCGATAAAAATGAAGCCATAATCCTATTAGTATACATTGCGACGGTAAATGCATCTATAATAAAAACACGAACTTGTTTGTTGGGTTAATCAAAGGATATCTGATCTGGTTACGCAGTATAGTAAACGAATTTAGAGCCCCAAAACTAATTTCATGTAACATCTCACTTAATCGAAGGTTAATGACCTTACAACATTCATCCTTTATGAATAAAACTGACAAAATTCCAATTAATGGATTCATTCAAATAGAGATATATTTCACGTACAAATAACGAAGTCAGAGGATACGTCGTTTTATCTAGGTATGTTATTACTAGTGCGCGTAAAGTAATTTGAGTAAAGCCCACGTATAAACAAAAAAAAAAACAAATTGGCACCTGCGTCGCGAGGTACAAAATTACATTTTATTCCGCAGAATTTGCTATCCCAAGATAGAGAATCCTCCCTATAACTTGAATCGTTACTGAGTCTATAGTCATTTGTTATTTTTGTTCTCATTTGACAACCAAACACATTTGCGTCGCCGGCGGCAGATAATCGAGTAGTTCTATGAATATGATCATTTATCGATGACATTTCGATTAATCATAAAAATCATTGTTGCATTACGCCCACGTTTAATTGAGCACGGTGTTTTTTAATCCCGCAACATAGGTTGACTCTATTATTAAGATGCTGATTATTGCCTTAGATATGGCGAGACAGGAAAGTTAGCTTTAAGTTAAGCTTAGTTAATTCAGTGACACAGTGCGTATTTATGTTCTTATGGCACATTCAAACTAAATACAACAGTGATTATCATGGCGAAAAAGATTCAAGTTGGTGGCGTCTTTATGTTACAATATTATTTCGTTTGTTATATAATTTACGTATGTTGGGCAAGTATGTTGCAATGACGAGTAACGAGTTCAGAATTAAGGTTCTTTAGATACGTTAGATTACAATAATTTTATAAAAGAAAACTGGTACGTAGGTATACTATAATTAAAACAGCGACATCGATCGACAAATTTATACCGCAGAAACATGTTCGCTTTTGACGCTTCACACCTTTAATTTGATTATTATCTACTAAGCTATGCCTGTTTTGCATATTCATTTTAAAGTGCCATAAATAATGTGCTCCTTACACTATTTAGCTCACTTCTTGTCAATTCAATAATAGAGTTGTCTGTTTAATTTGTAACACGATCGCACTAAGTAAGACTTGAATAATACAACTTTTTCTTGCACTTATCCTCTGATCTCTTTATGCAGGACTAAAATAACATAAGATCCTGCTAAGCTATTTAATTGGCACTTAAAAAAACTTACAACAATCAATACCACTCGAAGGTATACTAAGTGTCAACTGATGTTACAAAAAATCTTAGTTAACTTAATTGAACATTGTGTAAAAACTGTGTTCATTATTAGACATGAAATCCAGTGTGTTTGAACCAGCTTAGTGTATTAAATTAACTCTTTTATATAAAACTATAATGAGGTTAGGGGTCACTTCATTAACAAAACCGCAGCTTTTACGTTAACCCAGTAAAGCCTTCTTTTACGCTATTGAAATTGTGTAGATGCCACATCTTATGTCTTGCTAGTGTTCTCGTGTTATCCAAAATCTAGTGTTTAAGTAAATTTCTAATAACTAAAGTAAATTGATACTTATGTACTAGAACTGGGCAATGTTTATAAAGAAGTAGTTCTTTACTTGAAATTCTTTTTCGGATATATTAAGACTTCACAGACACAATACACTTGTAAGATTAGTTGTAAGATCATATGAAGTTTGCTGAAAATAAGCTAATCAACCGTCATTCTACAGCTCTGTGTTTACCTTTGCTGCCTCTAAATTCCGTAAACGCCAACGCCTTGTATAGGTTAGTGTGAGGGGACTTTACAATGCGCGTAGTGGTGACAAAACTGAATGCTGTCACGCATTGACTCACGCACTATCCGGATCGACGGGTTTTGATTTATCTTTAGATCTTGATTTATAAATTAATATCATTAAGCTATAATTGGAGCCCCGGTCGGACCGCACATTTTATTGCTCAGTGCGAGCTATTAACCTTTCGCATTGTATTAAATCTCGTGCCTAACTGCATTGACTTTTGTTTATTTTTAGGCGCGATAAGATTAAAAAATAACAAAAACATATTTGAGGTTCGAAGAGTAGTTAGACTAACCTATGTCAGACAGAGCGTAGGTCTTTCGACGGTTATAGATTTATTTCAATATCTTCGGCAAAAGAAAACCATTTTATTTTTTGCGTGTAAGTTACACACTTAAGTAAATAGTTCAATCATGGATTTAGGTGTTTAGCAAAAACATATTATAATCTTTATAGTGTTTAGTACTAGGATTCCAAAGTTCTGTCAAGCCAAGAAACGAAAACTTATGAAGAAACTTGTCCCGTATGTTCATTTAGTTATATGTGGCTGTATGGTCACCATTAGAGTAACGATGATTCAGAAAATTTATATCCGAAGGATACGAACGGTCATGTTCGATAAAAAAATATTGTTGCCGAGAATAACAGTCATATGTATTCTACTATAAAGATGCAAAGTTATTATCGAAACCAGTTCGATTAAAATTCAACGACTTGTGATGCGATCGAGTTTTCGAAAAGATATTGACCTCTACCGAGGTGGATGGCTTATGATCGATGATAGGATGAAAGTTAGCGTAATTGATATGTTGGGTGGCGCTTAAACGGGTATTCGGCGTCGAAGGATGTTTAAACGTCAGTAGCTGGTGTCTAATAGATAATACAAGTAAAATAAGAATATTAATAACTATTATTACTGGAATTATGTACCCATCAACTCTTGTTCATGAAAAGTTAGTGGCTCGCCCCGAATTAAGACCTTAGGGTAGCAGGAAAAAACTTTTCTAATGTATATTTGCACTTGATTAACTTGCTTATGTCTACAGTACATCGTTTTAATTTATAATTAATTTTTGAGATACAACCGTCTTGAAAAGTGTCTGTGACCAAGTGAATCTAAAAGAAGCGATTTTAACCACCCGTCTCTCGACTTGCGATTAAATTGAAAATGGTCGATAATTTTCTTTTTATTTTGATATACTTAATAGTATCAGTTCGCTTTGAGAAAAGTTTTTTTCAACATATACCGTACCCACGCCTGTGTCCAGTTAAAGTAGGTACTTGTTCAATACTATTCTTACCCTATAAATTTATAAGGGAACTGTGTAATAAAGTGTTTAGATAACTTATGAATAATATTTTCAGCTACGGATTTACTGTTTATTTGTGGATTCAAAACAATGATGTGATAAATCGTTATAGCTCTGAAAGACAGACGGACGAGCAGGCAAAATGACGAAAAAATTAGATAGCTTTTATTTCTAGTTTAGTACAGTAGGTATTGGTCCATTGAAAAGATCATTTGGGGCACCCTAGTTATTAAGTGAACTAGTTGGAAATTCGGTTTTAATAACCTATTCATTGGCTCCTTTATTCATTGCAAAAACATCTTTTGAATTATCTTTAAACAAAACAAGTCTTCTACATGTTACAATTCGCGATACTAGATTGCCCATTGAGTGATATGCAAAACGAATAAAAGATCGAATTTAGGAGCAAAAGATATAAATCAGAACGTAGACAACACAAAGCGAAGTGAGTAAAAGTGTGGCGCTCGATTGAAAGCCTTCTATTCCTATTTATGATATTGAAAGATGATCACACTGAATGGCAAACTTTTTTTTATGCCCGTGAGCCATGCAAATGTTGTTAGCCACTCACTAGCGTGAGACCTCTGACAGCGTAGATTAACGAGCTTCTGCCAATAAAAGTAACCAGACCACAATATAATCGTTTATAAAGTATCCTCATTACACTCGGACACGTTTTAATAACAATCGCACCTACTTAATAACTAAGCATTTTTTCATAGCAATCGTTTTTATAGAATCACTCGTGAAAAGCTTTTTATAGAATGACAATCTGATTTAAGGTGTCGGTGTCCAGAAGCGTTGGTGTATCTAAATTCTAACGGATTCTGGCGCTGGAACAACAAGCTTCTCATTAAGTCGATCAATGTTGGAATCAAACGTTGTACGGATTCATTGGCAAATTAATTTGGCGGACGCGAGATCGAATAACGGTGTCGGCATGCCATTGACATTCGTCAGAGGTGGTCGCCGCAAACTGCCGGCCAGATCGCCACTGCCTCGTACGCGTCGTCGCCTATCACGTCCGTCACCCCGTCACAGCCTTCAATTCCAAACAATGTTTTCTCTAACCCATCCATCTTCATTCGATCCTATTGAACTGTAATTACAAATGATAATGCTTCCAAAATACTAAAGTGCATGGTGTTAATGCGGTTTTATTATGTTAAAGTAACGTTTCATTAAATAACGAAACCGCACGTCTTGCTAGTAATGAATGAGTCGGCGTTATCCCGCGAAGTTCGGTTAGCGGTTTTTTTTTTGCTAGTATGCTCTCCTTATATCTGTTACGGTCCAAAACTTTAGGGTATCCAATGCTGACCATTTTTAGACAGTGTCAGCATTGCGAGTCTCAGAGCAAAGTTATGTCAAGTCTAGTGGTTAAACAGTCCTCTTTATTTATTTATTTCTTAAATAAATATAATAAGCTAAACTCAATATACCTTATGTCTCAAACGATGAGTGACTGCAGACTTATAAGCTTCTGTATTTGCTTCCTTTGTTTCGCTTGATGTCTTTTGTACAACGCTACGTTTTTACCAACGTTGCTTTGAATGACTAAATTTGTACAACCTGGTGGGTTAACACTGCCCGCTCAGTGAAATCGAGTAGGGTTGACACTGGCCAGAGAGTCATGGCCATAGGAATCTAAAACAGTTAGACGAGGTTAAACTTTTATTGAATTATTTAAATCTATGTTTGAAAATAAAATAACACTAAAGGCGTCATTCTATCCGATTATTTAAACCTCTGCTGGAAAGACTATTCTACATGATCGATAGTGGTGATGTGTACATAAGTATTGGCACTGCTTGGAGATCTTGCTAACATTATTAAATAAGAACACGACTGGGTTGCCTACAGGTTATTTTCGGATCATGTAGACTAATCTATATTTGAGAACAATAAACATTAACGCCTGCTTCTATCCGCTATTAGAAACTCTAGGCAGGCGTTGAATACATAACGTCAAATGCTAACAATGCCCGGGCATTTTCTGAATTGCACATCCTGCGGACTTGGGCGGCAACCCATAGATTTCTATTACAAGATAGAAAAGAGCACTAAACACCATAATAATTGGCTGACGTAGAAGTCGTCTCTATTAATAAAGCATTATAAAGAGTATAAAATTTATAGCCCAACCGTAGAGGCCGAGTTGCTGTTACATATAAATGAAGTACGGATAATGCTGATGCACGATACATTTTTATAGAGTGCGATGTGCCTTTATACACCTAATGAATCTTCCACGAATGATAGGGATCAAACTTGAAAGCTGTTTTAAAAATACCCTTATTTTTTCTTTTTTATTCTCATTTTATAAGGCAAGACGTAGCTGTACGGTTGGCTATAAAGAACAATAATTTAGACTTTGTTACGAGTTACTATTATTATTGCTGCCATAGTACACAACGTAATATCCATAGATAACTACATTATTTTAATGAGTTTAAGAGCTTACTTAAATAACGGAACATGCGCCGTCATAAAAATAAAAACCTTTTTATTTATAAACGTCTTAAGAGTATTTTTAAATCTGATATATCTCAAGAAATGGAATGTAAACAAATAGTATTTATAGGTCATGTGAAAGAAGGTAATACCTCTAGTATTAAAATAAAACGCCATAACAGTTATTTTTCTTACAAGTGTGGAAGTTGGTATTTAAAGTATATGCGAAAAAAATATCCCCGTCAGTAAGCGAGTTTTGAAATAACACCGAAGGTTTAATTATTATCAGTTTACACGTGAATGATAATACTACGTTTTTTACACCCCCAAAAAAACGTTTACGAATTCTTCTTGTAATTATTATCTGAGACACTCACTATCGAAATAAAAAAGATATATTTTTTTTACAAGTTAACCTTTGTCTGTAATCTCGCCTATTGGTAAGTCACGATTGAGTCTAAGATGGTAACGGGCTAATCTGTTAGGAGTATGACAGTTATACTAAGCCCTTATCCCTATTCGGTTTCTATACAACAACGTTCCGGAACGCTAAATCTAGCTAATGGCTTATAAAAGCCGTCAGAAGGTTAGCCCGCATCATCACGGCACATCAGGCGAGATTTGTAGTGAAGGGCTAAAAATGCACTCTAAACAAACATTTATACACTTTACGTTAAAGTCTACTGACAATGTATTTCTACCACAAAAACAAAAACAAACAAAATCGATACACACGTTATAAAATATGCCACAAATAATTGCGCTTCATTTATAAGAGTAGAAAATAGAGTGAGAGTTCGTATTACATTATCAAATATACATTACCGACTTACTTAGTTGTTGTAACACTATATCATGACACTTTGAATTTATTGACGGCCAATGATTTTAACGAAACAATTTTTTCTAGAGCTACCTGTACGATGCGCATGTTTTATATCGAATTTGCTGTTGCCCGCGACTTCGGCAGCGTTAATTACGGGTCCTACAAATTTCGCGGTAAACGTCAGTTTACCCGAGGGTTTTCGTAGGTTAATAAGTTGCAAAGTTTTACTAATTAAGGTAACATAATTGGAATTTTCTTAATTTAACCTTTCCTTCCGCCGTGTGGTAACAGAATACAATTGTCAGACCTTTCCGCGGGTGTTGTAAGATGCGAATAAGGGAATATAACGGAGAGCGGGCAGTAGCGTCCTCTTTCAGCTCCGCTTTCAGCTCTCACAAGATAGAAAAATGAATGTTAAAATGTAAATTGTTGATGTTGGAAAAGAGCAATTGCTGAGTTTCTTGCCGGCTTCTTCTCGGTGGAATCTGCCTACCGAACCGGTGGTAGAGTCACTACAAACGCACAGACTTGACGTTTCAAAAGTGCTAATATTGGGCCTACTTGAAATAAATATATTTTGAATTTTAATTTTTTTTTGAATTACCTACTACTACTACTTAATATACTACTACGATCTACTACAATCGCTTACCCGCCTGCCCAGCCTGGAGATTATGGGCAAATCCCCCAGTTGAGAGAGGCCTTTAGTGAAAGTTACTTCTTGCAGTGGACTGTTATAGGCTGATGATGATAATGTTGATAAAAAAAAGATTGGATATGTGAACAAACAAACAAAATAATCTTTCCTATTTATAATATACATCGTCCGCGTACAATTTAAACAAGAAAATTATGACATACAAACTTTCACTTCCTATTTTGCCCCTTAAAGTTTGCTTTTATGAAAACGTTTTACGGTTATTTTTACGTACAATCTAACTGAAAATTTTAATATCTTAAACTTGAAAAGAATTGCTTTTGCAACAATTTTTCAATTGGGGATTTATTAAATAAAAATACGGATTACTTTCTTCAATTAAAATTCTACAATATTACTTCCTGTATTAAATATACTAACTGTGTTGGGAAAATAACGTCATAATTGGCTGACCCATATCGAAGATTAGCAGAGACAAGTGGACATTTTTTTATTAAAGAATTTAAGTCATCGACCTCCAGTAATTAAACTTATATTTTAAAAGTTTAAATAAAAGTCGTCTTACGCAAGCCTACCACTCTGAATAAGAGCTGCGTGGTACAACCTATCTATAGTCCTCTCTCTAATGAAGAAATGGTGCCCAGCAGTGATAATAGACTGATAATGCCGAAAAACTAAGTTAAAATCTGATCTTTTTCAACGTGTAATAAAAATAAACCTTAATACCATAAAACTTGGCGCACTTCTATTCTAATGCATATACACGCAAACAATATTTTTTGTCTTTTAGCTTCGGCTGGATATTTACTCTTTGTACGTGGCTATGCGGTGGGAATAACTTCAACCTCTTAGCTACGATTAATTTAAAAGGTAAATAATGGTCAACAGGTCCCTTATTGCTGTAACGGGAAAATATCTTTGGCTATCGTATCCTCTCATATTTCTGTTTACCCTTTTATACCATTTTAAGATAAGATTATTTAGCCAATAAAACATTTTAACCGCATAGTTATATCAGTAGGTACCTACTATTTAGAAAGAGAGGTTTTTTTAATTGAACTATTTAGGTAGTAAATCACGTATTATATATGAAACAATAAAAAACAGAAGCTGTTACAGGCTACCATAAAATACAGAAGATGTTAAAGGCAACACGGGTTCATGGATTTTGATAAATAGGGGCTCGTTAGTTTTTTTTTAGGTGTACAGTAGAGTAAACGATAAATAGAGAGCACGCGCTTACTAAAACGGAGATATCCCAAAAGAGAAGCAACTGTTAAAACCCATACCAAAAGATTGCTTTTACTAACATCATATTTATATGTTTACAAATATAGTGCGGCCAATTTATCCTAGCACCTAGGCAAACAACTTTTTAGTTTTCTGTTGTTTATCTCTAAAATACATTTGGTCCGCGCATAAATTGGCCGCGCTTTTGGGTGGTGTGATTTTAATAGTGCAGTGTAATATTTGCAAAATAGACTGAAAATAACTATTAAATGCTTTGCTAGGTTGTGATTTTAATTAGTGCTGACGATACTTATAACGTCCCTTCAAATAAATCCCTTAGGCTCAGTTTAGTATACATAATATAACCGTTCATAATACCAGCAAGATAATAATCTATTATTACTACTTAAGGATAAAATGACTAGTGCACTAGACGGTTTGAAAAACGACTTCGAATGACGAAGACTAACACAGATATAAATACGGTTATTTTGTCTTGTCAAGTGTATGCGCTCGTCCGGACTTCACCAGTTGGCATCTGTCCTGCAATACGTCACGCTTTCTTTTATTTTGGTGTCAAGTTCTAGTGCATTCGGATTAGTGTCAACTGTAGTCCCATTGTCAGTACATGAGTTAAGATAGAACTATGCAAGTGTCTCCTTGTATGGTCAGACATAAGTTGGAACAATGTTAAATTGTGCAGACAGAAAAGTGAGCAATAAGATCTTTGAAATTGTAAAATCATAATGGTCTTGACTGATGAACGAATAATCAGTATCACCTGTCGAACTGTCCATATCAAGTTAAGGAGGCATATTGGATATTTATGCGCCATGCATTGAATTCATAACTAATAAAAAGTATGAATACACTTTTATTGTACACCAAAGAAACAAAAAGTAGTTACAAAGATATAAATACAATCAAGAGAGTACAATTTGGTGGCCTTATCGCTACATAGCGATTTCTTCCAGGCAACCAATGGCGTAAAAGGAAAAAACGTAGAAAAGAGGTAGGTGGTGCAATAAATAAGATTTAAAAATTATACAAATATATAAATATAAATAAAATATATATATATATATATATATAAATATAACTATAATATATATATAAATATATTATATATAAATACAAATAAAATATATAACATAAATATCTATATAAATATATTACATATAACATCCCCAATTAGTATGAAATACATAAATAATTCAAATTACACACTTAAAATGATTCGCTTCAACGTTGTTCGGCTGAAAGAGACAAATAATGATCCTTCACTAGTTTCTTGAAGGTCCCAATCGATTGTGCCTCACGGATATCTAACGGCAAGGCGTTCCATAATTTAATAGCCTGAACCGTAAATGATCCGTTGAAGAAGGAGGATTTGTGACCAGGCACCTTCAAGACTAACTTCCTCGTAGAACGAAGTTCGTCTGGGAGTCCTACAAATTTAAACCTCTCTTTTAGATAAAGAGGAGTAGAAGGATGAAACAAAACACAGTACAGAATAGAAACAATGTGCAAATTCCGGCGAAGTCTGATAGGTAACCACTTGAGACGAGACCGAAATTGAGAAATATGATCATATTTGCGCAACCCAAATATGAAACGAATGCTAGAATTCTGGAGTCTCTCAAGTTTATTTAACTGATCTTCAGTTAAGTTAACATAGCTTGCGTCAGCGTAGTCAAGAATGGGAAGGAGTAGAGTCTGTGCGAGCATAATTTTGGTAGGTATAGGAAGTAAATACCGAAGACGACGCAAAGAGCCTAGAGCTGCAAAGTAATAAGGCGAGAACGAATAAGTACTCTTTAATATCGAGGGAAGCTCGTCAGAACTAGCATATAAATAATACACACTCAATGTAATCATAACTCAATTGTAAAGCCTTAACTTTAATTAAAGTTATCTTATCAACGTGGGAGTATTTTGACACCCGCAATGAATTTGAAAAAAATCATGGAGGTATAAATCTAAGTCCTCCAAACTAACAAGAATAATAACGTCACTATGATGCCAATAATTACAAGTTTTAGTCAAATATTTTGTGAAGTTGAAATATAGAATACCTATTACTAAATAATTCGGACAAAAAGCATAAAATGAATTAAACGGCAATTATCTTATTCGGCAAGCTTCACAGGTGACTAGGTTTTTTTTCAGTACAACTCTACAAAAAAATAGGTTAGTTATTCAAGTCACTTAAAATATGAAGAAGTTTAATTAACATAACGGTTTCCATGAGTTGGTAGCCAAGAACTAAACAGTGAAGATGCAATGACATATTTTCAAATAATGAAGACAGCCTTGGCGCTCTACATTTTGTTTCTCGAATTACCTGCCCATAAGTCGTCTGCGTTGTCAAAGAAAATGGCTCGTGAAAAATGGAAAGTGGAGTGAATTTGTCTAGCACAGTGTGTGCTCAGTTGACCAGTAACGGTATGTTACTACAATATAACATGTGATGACATTCAAAACAAATAAAAAAAAAGTTTTAAAATTGGATCCATCACTTTCAGATTATACCACCTGTAATGAGAATCATTTGTACTGATCGATCAGGTTTACTTAAAATTAACAATTATGAACCATCAAGTTAATTATTTATTTTTTTAGTTTAGTTTTAAAAGCATTTTTTTACTATAGTATTATTTATAATAAAAAGATGAGAAAGCTCAGTCATGCAGCGGGCGTTAGGTATAGGGCTATGCTCGGAGTATCTCTATGACATCAAAGCAGAAATGAGATCCGTAGAAGAACCAAAGACATACAAATACAGCTCGGCGAGTTACAAAGTAGGAGGCTTGTACACTGGATACATAGCTCGCAGGACCAATGGAAGTTGGGCTCCATATTCTTAAGATACTAAAGTGGCAAGCCTTTTGACCGGTAAAGGTATTTTTAGATTTTACACGGCTTAGGTTTTACACACAGCGCTGCTTACCAAAAGTTATCGTATATTACTAAAAAACTAAACTAACTAACGACTAACTAACGTGTTCTCCGACCGCCATTGTTAATATCAAGGCGGACAGAAAACCTCAAATCTAACCATTTTCGAGACCTCGTGATCCGTAGTCTCACCAAGAAAGCGGTATATATATTTGAATATAATCATGAAATTATAATCCGCTATTCGTCGCATACCTACCTACAGCTCGTTAATAATAGATCGAGCGGTATAAGAATTAAGGAGTAATCAGAAGCTATTGTGAGAACGCTTCGAGAACGTCAAACATCATTTCGTATCCTTACATCAAAGAGGCTTATACAAACATCACTAGCTTTTCATTGTATGCATACTTTCTAAAGCATGATCGGTAAGTGTGTCACAGGGTTATTTTATTACTTACGGTTTCGATAAGACGCCTGACCGGTGGATGCTTAAGGAGCAAATGAATGACTCTCT
This sequence comes from Pararge aegeria, assembly GCF_905163445.1. Lineage (NCBI taxonomy): Eukaryota > Metazoa > Arthropoda > Insecta > Lepidoptera > Nymphalidae > Pararge > Pararge aegeria. The sequence goes on from NC_053189.1 coordinate 10,657,710, forward strand.
GGTGTCAGATACGTACCTGAAAAGTAAAATACATAACATAAATTGTAAGGGTACCGTATAAATGTGCGTTAGCATTTCTAAATGTATCATTTACAACAATTGATGGGGATTAACCTGACCCAACGTGAAATCAGTAGCTTCTTAAGCACAAAACGAGGTGCGTGTATTTAAATTATTTTATGTTATCGCTTACCAGCTTAAGACCGTTGGCATCTATGTTAATACCAGCATTCGGAGTAATTGAGAATGTATGACATTTATTTATATTTTGAATTCTGAAGTAAATTTAAAATGTTTACTTATGTAGGTATGTAGGTTAATATGATTTTATGAATGAAACTTTCATAATGAATATAACGTGTTGTTTAACAAAAATATTATGATCCAAATGTTTTTTAAGGTTATCATTATAGTCGGATACTAGATGTGTTTATTGCTTTACTCGCGTTTTGAAAAGTTGCACATTCAAACCGAAATTGCTGCGCAGAAGAAGAACAAATGGATTAACTTTTTAATTTATTATATAATTACTTTTTCCGGATATGATACCTACACCAAAAATACTAAAGTAGATACCCAATATTATTATTTTAACCCTCTCAGCCATTACAGCATGTAGAGGTAACAACAGAATTGATAAATGTTTTTCGGGATAAAAAGTAAATATAAAACAATGAAACTTATTTATTTACGTTATAGGAACCGTTCATTATGAAGAAAAAAGAGTAAGCAGCTCTATAAACTAGCTATGCAAAATATCACGTTAAATCATTTAATGATGTTTTGTTGGTAAACAATACATTTAAACAATACCTTTCGCATATATAATATCAGTAAGGAGTTGGACGTATGTTTACCTATTGCAGTGGATGGGTACCTATGTAATTGACTGGTTTAAGTACCCATTAGGTTTTTAATGCATGCCGCATACTTAACAAATGTACGTCCCTAGTTTTGTCTAGTGTAGACTATAAGTCAATTAACTATCTGTCACTATAGACACGGCGGGTAGAGCGTAGTGATTTGTATAAAGTTCCAAGAAATGGACTTGTTAAGTTGGCTATACACTAAAAGAAACAATCTTAAAACAACATTTCACTTCGATAAGTGTAATTGCGTACATGACAAAACTTATCGCGAAAGTATTTTAATAAATGCTTTTAAGGAGCATACCGTCATCAACAGTAGCGGAGTAATAAAATAATTATCCCTACTAATGTTATAAATGCTAATAGACTGGAATATAACAATTATTTTTAGTTACTTTTACTTTTATTCCGAAAAATGCTAATTTCCTATGATATGAGATTAAAGAGTAGTTGTGTTGTGTAAACATGTACGCACCCCCGATGCATCTATTGGGTAGAAGCAGGCGTTACTTTGCGATTACTTAACAATTATTCATTGTAAAGTCAACATCTCCTGAGGATGCTCCGGTTTCGGAGCGAAACGTGCGTAGAGGGTACATTGCCGAGGATCTGTTTGGTGTGGAGTATACGGATTGAAGTAAATATAAATTAAACCATACAGATTCTCCTGCTGTTCGCGGAGTATAGCTAATTAAGCTTTATTTTAATAACCCGATGCATCTATACTTGCTAGCCTAAAAAAAAGGCTCTCTACCATCTGCTTCAAGCGAATTCTAGAGTAGTTCGGCACATTTTTGTTTCTATGGTCTGCATAGATCAGCTGATTTGATACCACCGTAAATAATGGAGATTATCGTAGACGGTGATATCGAGTGATCAGCTTAACTTTAAGCTAATCACTCGATATCAGCTGAAGATACAACGAGATGGCACCATCATGAAGAGGAATGTCCTAGCTGGAGGTGGTCAGGTCATCCTATGACATGAGAAGTACGGCTGAAGGAGGAGGTCAAGTTACCATGGACGAACGAGTTTTTATTAAAATACGCTTATATTATAAGTCGAGTTACAATATATTAATACTTTATATATCTAATTTGATAAAAAAGCATTACATAAATTCTGCATCAGTGCTATGAGAACCTAAGCTTAGTTGGCCAACCACTCAGACCGGAGAGAATGCGGTTCAAACCCTGCCTGGTTCCAAAATTTAAATATTCATAAATTTAAAATTTATATGTTTAATATTGTACTGCCTTAAGCTGCAAAATTGTAGAGAAAAGACATAATTTTATCAAAATGATATTTATGAGCATACTTTTATATAAATTTGAACGAATTATAATTAGTTTTATTAGTTATAATGTTTATCACACCGCAATCAGGCTACGTTTATGTACATTGCGTGTATGATTCACTAACACATTTCATACATTAAAATAATACTTTTTGTTTCTACACAATAAAAGTTATTTAAAACTACATCGACATTAAACATGATACCTTAACTAGATAGGAGTATATTTTACGATGTATCTTAAGAACGTAAGCAGTAATCATAAAGATGTACCGAGCGAGGCAGTGTACAAGCTCTATTATTTTACACAAGTAATATATGTATGTAATTCATTTGATTTAATTTATATCAGTCCCGATATTAATAACGAATTTGTTATATATACGATTATTTAATTCAGTGATAAATATTAAAAATGCCTAGAGGTATGCGCGAATTGATTTTATTCTCTGCCTTTATGCTAAACACATACGTAAATAACAGGATATTACCATAATATATAAGGCCTCGGACGCTTCTTTATGTAGGGCGCCTACAGATCAATTAAAAACCTGCTTATTTATTGGTTAAGATACTTAAACAGAAGCTCTGTATATTTAACTACACGCATTTACTCGCAGATTTGCTCTTGTTACATTCTGGTACTATTTGCCGCCGGATTTTGGATTTTACAAGCCCAGTCAGAAAGAGGATATTGCTATGCCGATGTTGTAGAGTATTGCTGTACTATGTAGGTAGTAGTTCGATCTACGTCACCGCTCTAAAAAAGTGGGCATCGACGTAATATTTAACGGACCAAGCAGATGAACCACCTGATGGTAAGTGGTAAACGATCACCTATACACAAAGCAAACCTTCGCAAGAGCCACGTCCTGCAACATGCTAGCCTGTGTCCATCAACATGGGGCGTAGGTGTTAAAACTCATGTGCCTATAAATTACACCGGCAACAACTCCATTCAGACCGGAACATAGCACTGCAACAATGCGGTAGAAATAAAAATGCGGGTAGTAACTCTCCGGACAAGTTCTATCACAGAAAGCTGTACTAATTCTTTAAAACTTTTGATACTCAACTTTTTCCTCCAATACTGTTGCAGAGATAGCGGTTTTTAAGGTTTTTATCCAAAATACTACCATCAAATCTGATCACGGCTAACCAAGGCAACATAATAAAAATTCGGGTCCGTGATTTTTTTTTCATTTTTAAATAATATGAGTAATAATAAAACGAGATTACACACGCACAAATAAACGAGTACGTGTACATTTAATGCAAATTAATTAATTTCAATTATTTAGGGTCATGAAGTTCTTATTTTAGGTAATATTTTTATGATAACAGAAAGTACCTTTGCGTTTATCCAAATTGAGTGTTACAAATACTTTTTAAATCAATTCATATAAAAATGCATTGCTGTTAGTCTCACTAAAACTCGTGAATTCAAAAGAAAAATATCATTCGATTAGTCTAATTATGGTCTTGAATTTTTCGTAAAAGTTTAGCGAAGGTTTATACGTTGAGAAAATGTGACGAATTGCGACTAATATTAAACACGCTAATTTTATTTCCCCATATGTATACACCATGTGTAACCGAATTACGAAATAAGGGTGCCCAGTAGCGTGCATAGAGGGTATACACAGGGTATGCAGATGATATAAAATGAAGAAAATCTCCAGTACGAGTTATAAATACTTCAGGGTAGGCTTTTTATAACATTACAATGCCTATCCTTAGGTTTTTTAAAACTCGTACTAAAGACTTTCTTAATTTTATATCATCTGCATACCCTGTGCATACCCTCTATGCATGCCACTGAGGGTGTCTAAGTATATTTCATCAGGAATTACCCTGTAAAATAGTGAATCAAAAGAAGCATATTTATTTTTCAGTGTGTTTTATTGTTTTTTATAACAACCCCATTAAAGATAAAAGACCGACGTTTCATTAAAATCTATAGAAGAGGATTACTAAAAACAAACAGCGTTTCTGTTTCACAGATATGTCTCACAGGCCATAAATAATGTACCTCTAAAGCTTGTGAAGTTATATTTCGGTTTTCATTTACACGTTGTATTAATATAAATTGCTGTTCGTTCATCCTATCAAAACTCGAAAACGGCAGGACCGATTTGTGGACGTCTAAAAAGGTTTAAACGGTGTGAAAATATGGAAAAATTTGGAGGAAAATACCAAAAACTACAATTTTATCTTTCCATAAAATTTTTATAAGTTAAGTGTTTGTTTTCAACGTTACTATTGTAGACCTTTCCAAATTAACTGGTACACGTATATTGGATATACTTTATACTTTCAATAACATGTACAGTAATATTGTGATTTATGCAGACCCTTGACCCTTTCGCTCTGCCCCCCACTGTGGTCCCTACAGTGGCATGCTTTCTGTGGAGGCAAAAGGGCACCGCCGGCAATATCATTTGAAATTACCTCATTTAGATTCATACAAAATTAATCTAATATAAGTTATATGACCATTTCTACCATGGATCTATTAGTGTACAGACGTTACACATCGCATATATCTACATACAGATGTAGATATATGCGATGTGTATACTTTATACTTTTATTTTTCTACTGGGGTTGTGTAAGTGTGTTAATCCATACTAGTTTATCAATTCGAAAGTATCTGTTTATACGTTCGGCTAAACTACTGCATAAAAATACTGATTTTTGCATAAATATATGTTTAAATAATATATGTACCCAGTAAATAGTACTTGCTACTTCGGAAACAGAGAACTTATGCATAGCTTTATGAAGAGAAAAGTAACAATCCGGCACGATAAAAAAACTAAAAAGACATACGAAGTCGCGTGTAACAGCTAGTTCATTAATGTCGGTGACATGACATTTCCATAGATGTTCCAATGCTGCCATCTCTGAACAAATGGCGAGACATACCAATGCCCATAACACGATATCATTAAAAAGCTAATCTAGAACTCTACAAGTTACATATTGTGGATACAATAAAAACAGTAAAAGATAAACAAAAAGGCGCTCGGTCGTAAAAAATATGCTAAAACCAAAACAATAAGTCCGTCTGCAACTTTGAAGAAGAAAGGAATGAGACAGAAGTTATCTAGGTATTTCAAATCATCATCATGATCATCAATTCAACCAATTTACGTCTACTGCCTACTAGGGAGGGAGGGAGTTCCAAAATTAACAGTCCCGGGCCGCTTGTTTCTACCATTATGGCGTCCGTCCAACTCGTTAGGGGCCGTCCCAGGAGGTGGTAGATCGGCACCTACCGCTGCGTTTACCGGTGCGGGGTCACCATTCCAGCACCTTAAGATCCCAACCCTAGGGTTATCCGTAATGTTATCAGGGAAGTGTGAAGTCTACCAATTCATCACTTCGCCTGCGTGGTGGATTACGGCCTACATCCTTCTCATTCTGATAGGGAGAACCATGCCCTGTATCGAGCTTGCAGACTTAGTGGCGTGCATAGAGGGTATGTACAGGGTATGCAGATGATACAAAATGAAGAAAATTTCCAGTACGAGTTATAAATACTTAAAGGTAAGCTTTTCATAACTCTTACAATGCCTATCCTTAAGTTTTTTATAACTTGTACTCGAGATTTTCTTAATTTTATATCATCCGCATACCCTGTGCATACCCTCTATGCACACCACTGCAGTTGCAGTCAAGGGCTAACTTGTGTGTGGAAAAAAAAAATAACTGCAAGTTTTATTCAATAGATACGATGAACAGAGCACAGTTTATTATTACACAAAACGTGCGCCTTTGTACTAATTAGCGCGTGTTCAAAGACCAAAACATCACGCATCATGTCCACAGTCCAACTGATTTTGTATCCATGCACGGTGTTCGTGTCAATTGCAAACGTGTACCGTTCCAGACCCTTTTGTAGGTCCGAATAGTATCTTTTATTCGTATTTAAAACAACGCCGCACGTGCCGTATGCGCGGCTGCCGATAACACCAGAAATACGTACCGGGCCACATTTTAAACACGCCTTTTGTTTAAGGGGAATCGTCACATTTTATTCCTTTATTTCATATATATTTTCTTGTCGGGGGATATAATCGGGAGATTAAATTTTTCTCCCCTGCCTGCATGGAATGGTGGGAAGCAAGGGGAATCTTCACAATTTATTACCGTTTGTCGACTTCCTGGCGCAACGGTGAGCGCTGTGGTTTTAAGTGGAAGGTCCCGGGTTCTATCCCCGGCAGTGGAAATTCGGATATTGATTATTTTCTGATATTTTTTTGGTCTGGTCGTGGCTAGTTACAACCCAATTGACGTGATTGACGATTTACAAACCTAAGTGTCGCTAAGCAGTTAAGCAGTCCGGTACGTGTCGGCTGAAACCGATTAGGGGTATGGTTTTAATATAACTGCCATACCCCCTAATCGCAGCCCGTTACCATCTTAGAATGCATCATCACTTACCAGCAAGTGAGATTGTAGTTAAGGGCTATCGTGGTAGAGGTTAAGCCCACCGAGGCAGACAACACAAATATCTCTAAATAACGTCGAAGACACACAGGGAACACAGGGTGCGTCTTACAGTCACATTTTATTACCTACTATAACTTCAGTCGGTACCGGATTACTGAGGATCGTGATCACTTCCATGGCGAGTATTCTTGGGGCATAATTATGATATCCCTTCATCGGTTCAATCATTGTACAAAGTAAAGGCACACTTTTTCATTTATCTAAGTTTATCTCACCGCCGGGGCGGATCTGACTTGTGGTCATTTGCCTTCTAGACTTCACACAAGTATCAAATTTTCAATTCTCTCGTTCCTGTGGCTAGCGATGTGTCCAAAATAGATAAGGATTCGCTGACCGCTAATACGGTTTAGTTTTTTGTACAGCGTTACGTGTGTAGCATTCGCTTCCAACACCTCTATTAGGATGCAAATAAATGAACTAATCGCTGTATTTCTCTGGCGGGAAATTATCCATATTTTTCTATACTTGAAAGGAAGGTTGGAAATTTCGATGCCAGTTTTCATTTAGTTCGTTTATTTGTTATTATGTACAGAATAAATAGAACAATGTGCCCGACAATAGGCGGACACACATCTCTGAGGGTTGAATAAAGTAATAAATTTGATACACTGCAATTGTTTACCAAACTGACATATAATAGAAAACCAAAAATAACATAACGTATAGAATATAATATAATATACTAGCTGTTGCCCGCGACTTCGTCTGCGTTTGATTTTGTTTTTAAAGTATTCAGTATCTCGCTAAGCTTTAAATGAGTATAGTAGTATATATATATAACATGTGACTGCCAATTAATTATAGACATTTAATTTGAAAAAAAAAAAAATTGCGACTATAATTAAAGATCTAAGCTATCCTATCTCTTAAGTTGGACCAGACTGCTCACGGTGTACCAATTTAATTTTAAATCGGTTAAGTAGTTTAGGAGTCCATCGCGGACAAACATCGTGACAGGAGATTTATATATATTAAGATAATAGATATCTTCTAGGCAAACAATGGCATAAAAGACAGTACATACCTAATTATATTTATAATGGATATCTACGTATACACTATACATAAATATAATACTTATAAAACTTCAAAACAAACATATTGATAGTTACGATTTATTAACAGAATGAGCCGTAGAGATTCCCTAAATACATTTGTAATTTTGTTTTTATGTTTTTTGTGAAATTCTTTTTCCGAAATTACTGATACACAAGCGTGCATCATGATTATTTTGAAGTTTTTCATTAAAAAAAAACTCTATGGTATATAGTAATGCAGACTCTTCACCTTAATAGGGTACACACATTCCTAAGATAGAAACTGTACCGCTATGCATTTGCCAGTAAGCGCCTTAATTTATCAGCTTTGAAGAGGAAATCTGCATTTCAATGAATTTACAACATAACATGTATTTTCGTTTCCTTTACCACGGTTCCCAATTAAATATTCCTTCCATCTTCAGTACATGGCAGGAAAACATGGTTGGTTAAAATTTTGTCTTTACAGAGGGGAAATACTCGTACTTATGGACGGACACTACTACTATATGCGCATAATATGATGGAAGCATGCATGCTCGCTGAGTTTCATGATTCTTATTAAAAGAGCGGATTTGGTCAAGTTAGAGTCAGTCTCTAGGATATTTTTATTGCGTAGCCGCAAATCTATTATCGAGCCCAATATCAATTGAAACAACTCAATGATGAGATCCAACCTATTTTGTACGTTACAATTTAGACTTCTGATGTTTTGAAACAGTTTTTATTATCAGTATCATTGACATAATTATCATCCGTAGGCTATAAACGTGTTACTACTGGGCAAAGGCCTAGTCTCTCATATATGAAACGGTTTTAGAGCATACGCCCGCACGCTGCTCCAATGCGGGTTGGTGGGCTGATAAATATGGCTGTGGGTCAAAAATAAAGATTGTTACAAAATCCATTGGGGAAGCGTAGTAATGACCTATAAGTGAACTGAAGCGATGTAGATTACAATTTAATATAAAACACAATAAATTAAATTTACAATAAATTTAATTTTATTGAAATAATAAAACCAAAAAGATTAAAAATTAATTATAATCGTTTTGGTTCTATTAAATACTAGCAGACCCAACCACGCGTTGCTAAGGTAAGGTAGGTATTAAACAAATGAATCGCAGTTAACAAATATTGCAATACTAAAATCGAGATATTTCCTATCTCTTTATCATCATCATCATAACAAACCATTACCGGCCCGCTACAGGGCATGGGTCTCCTTCCACAGTGAGAAGGGGTTCAGGTCAAATTCCATCACGCTGGCCCAGTGCATTGTGAACATTATGGGGAACTCTCAGGTATGCAGGTTTCCTCACGATGCTTTTCTTCACGGTTGAAGCAAATGATATTTTAATTGCTCAAAACGCACATAACTTAGAAAAGTTAGAGGTGCTGGGATTCGAATTCACCCACCCACAGGGCAATCACCGCTTCCTAACTCTAAAGTGGGAACAAAACACACATAAAAAAAAAAATTGGTTCAGTAGTTTCGGAGTTCATCCGGTAAAAATATCGTGATAGAAGCTAAACGTAAGCTACGTTTTATTATTTATAGCTATTTTTGTGGGCTTTGTCTTGGACTAGGGCGTATTTGGAACCCTCGTAGCTTTTGTTTTAATTTGACGAACTTAGTTATCGCCATGAACTCACTTCTATATCACACTTTAAACGTAATGTACGCATCAAAACTACCCTGCCTGTGTCTTTTTGAATAAAGAAATATTTGACTTTATCTTTATTCGTTAATTGTGAATATGAAAGGATTATATTTTTGGCTCCGGAACCCTAATTACGTTGAAGGTCCGCGCTAATATCTGTTGCTGCGTGTTTAATTTAATGAGAAATTGTTCGATGTACAACGCAGCGGATTAATTCTAGTAGTAAAATAGCGATGGTCGACATCCGCCTTTAGGGTTCCTAGTTCAAACTAATGCGCTGATAAAAACGTAACTGCCAATTGCATATACATCTTCGCTCGTAAAAGTAATCCTTGTCTTCCGGTAGCCTGTTATAGAGTACACCCTATTCAAATAGTATCGCGTGAAACAATCCTATTATACAGCTCCTATTATAATATTACTTGCAGGACGCGGTTTTTCAGCCTAGCATTTCTCCGTACAAGGTCAATGGTAATGTTCCATTTAGTCAAATTACAAAAAATACCAAAATTTTGTCTAGTAGGATTAGAGACAGTGGTCCCAAGTCGCATACAAATAATTTTATATTTAAAAAAAAATTAAACATAAATATTCTGTCTATATATGTTCTGAAAGCACGCGTTACAGGTCATATATAGGTAGTTAAGGTCCGCGTTTATGCAAAAGTCGAACCTGTATGTTTTTACAACGGTTAAGTCTGTATGTTTCTTTTAAGTCGTTTTTTTTGTGAAATGTAGGTAACAACATGAAAAATAATATCCTAAGTTAGTGACCTCTGACGGTCTTAGTCCGCCACCGTCTTGGGCTTAGCCAAACAATAACAATTTCTTTTTTATGACTACAATATCACGCAGTTTTATGCGATGCATATTTATCATATTGTTATATATTTTATCAGAGAATAGAGCGCGAGAAAAGTCTTATCATTCGTTTAGCCAGTTAGCACGCGCGACCCCGATCGTGATACGAATGTCGTCATGACAGATGAGGAAAAAGTAAAATTGATATGTACCCCCTTGCCCATGGTGACTAAGCGAACTTTCAACAGGATTTTGTTAGGTTTCTTTTACAATTAACATTATAAACAAGTTTTCTTGTAACACGTAAAACATTAGGTTTTATAAAAAAAAACTGCCTCGTTTGTCTAGCGGTTAGCATCTTTGTGTATTGGCTGTAAATTACGGGTTCGTTTCCCGGGTCGGTTTAGAGATTGCGGCGTTTATCTATTTAGAGATCCTTAGTACTCCTGACATTAGGGAATTGCCGTGGCTACTCTCCTGCTTCTCTCCTGGTAATTCATCCAATACTACAAGACAAGGGTCTCTAGTAGTAGAAGCAGTAGTCTATAATTTTTTACTTATGAAATGTAGGTATATAATTGTTCCTAACCATCAAAATTAGCAATCAGACAACAAAAATATGTCTACAAACAAAAAATAAAACAATTAATGTAAATAAGCTGTAATACACATCGAAACATGTAATCAACTTACTTATTGACTTTAACTTGATAACAACGTCAACTGTAGGAAAAGAAGTCGTGTTCATTTGCCTGTCTGAATTTAATGAGGTTGTTACAAGAAAGACCATGAAAATCGGCTCAAAAACGAGTATTGTGTGTACAAAATATATTTGCATATAAACAAGGCATCATTTTGAAATATAAAGGAATGTCTGGGCGACACAGTAGTTGTAAAATAGTGTCGGCAAAGTTACCCTACTTTTCTTTTTTTGGCGTTGCGCTCTCGTGTGAATATTGTTTTGTTAAAAAAAAGAAAACTAACTTAACCTTTCCATTTTATTTTAAATATGCAATTTAAAATAAAATGGAAGGCTATGAATATTATCAAAATCTAAGCATCATATATTAAGGCTTATTGAGATCAATTGATGACCTAGGCCTATTAGGCCGACAGCGCTATTTAAAACTTGATGTTCAAAAGTGCTTGTATTAGGCCTACTTGAAATAAATGAATTTTGAATTTTTGAATTTTGAAAACCTGGTTGGTGGGCTTGAACGTCCTTTATCTCAAGTTAGTTATAATAACCGGAAATAACGTCTGAATACGCTCATCGAGGCAAAGGGGTTTGCTTAGGTCGACCTGGATATTCGAACAATCATCATGTTAAACAAAATACGTCCACTGCTAGACATAGATCTTATGTAGGGAGTTCGAAATACCACGGTCTTGTGCCGCTTGGGTCCAGTAGCTCCCTGTGACTCGTTTGATGTCATATTTCCACATCGTTGGGGGTCTGCCAACGCGAACGCAGTTCACCTCTGTTTTCTTAAAATTTCCACGTTCATCCGTATAATATAGAGAAAAGGTGTGTGCGTGTAAACTTTACGCGCGATTGTAGTAAAACATTTATTATTATTTATTGATGAAAGAGTAAAATGGGACTCCGCCATTTAATTAAACATTCACTATTTAATTTCATATTCTACTTAAAATTTATTAATATCACTTTCATATTTTATTAATATTTTCATTTGTTAAATATAATCATTGAGAGTAAAAAATTGAAGGTTAGATCAACACATGTCAAAAAGACCTTGTCACTGAATATTATAGAATGTCGCAGTCGTCAGAAAATTTATTAATGAGTTATTTATTATAAAAGTAATAAATAAACAAGTATATTTAGAGATTTTCAAAAAACTTTGCAATTTAATTTTTTTTTAAACTGTTGAATTTTTATTCACTTTGCTATTCCCAATTGAGCCGTTGTAAAATATTTGACGTTTATCGTTTGAAGTAAATAATCCTAATTGATTATGACATTTGCACACTAGCTGGAGTATAAGTCAAGAAGCGTGGAGTATATGACTACTACTCGTACTTACGACCAATCCAAATTATTATTTTTAAATAGCGGAAACCACACCGATGTCTGACGTAAGCGTTACTTCCGTCAGAAAAAAATCGGAGTTACTCGCTAGTCGCGCCTAAAGAAGTATTACTTCAAAAGCCTTTTAATAGTTTTAAAGATAGATATTTTGGCAATGTCTAGCTCGCGCCTGGCAATGAAACGGTGTCATATTTTTTGCACATTTATATTGAGAGACGGTTCCTAATATAGATACATTAATATGCAAACTATCCATTTTACAGCCAGTAATATTTATAAACATAAAACAAGAGCGACGAAGTCAATTAATCCTTAGCGCTTGTATGATGAGAGGTAGTTTTAATCTATAAAAAATCTTTCAAGTAACTTTTTATGACATAATAGTGCCTACGATAGCCATTATAAATAAAGACGAGTGAGATTCATTACTCAACGACGTTGAACTAAATGATGGTACTATAGAAAAGCAAGTTCTTTTATCGTGAAAGTTGTAAGAAAATTATTTTTCTTCAATTTTCTTATTGAATCTGTTTTAAACGTTTTTAATAAGTTGCTGTCTCTGCCATGATCGCCATGCTAATCATGGACTACCTAGCTAATAATTTAGTAGAAGGAGCTTTTTGTGCTAGAGCTCGCCTGGGGAAGTACTACTAGCCATGCTTATTTCTGCCGCCAAGAAGCATTGCTTCCGGTCTTAAGGGCGACCACGCCCATGCCCATGCCCATGGCAACCATGCCATGCGCCACAAAAGGTTTGAGACCATCTGCTTGGTCCCCCAAAAAATAAGGATCATAAGGATCTGCAGCCTAACATAGTTTATATTCCATAGACGCGATCGAAGCGCTTTGCTTCCCTTTTACTAATTTTACTATAACCCTGGGAAATACGTCATGCCGAATCTATTCACAATATACATCGCTTAAAAATGATTACTTATCTATGTAATTGAGTATTATGTAAGTTTATAATAGCATAAATATATATCATAAACATCTATTATAGTACATATAAATTTATATCGGTATTTTTGTAGCGAATATGTAAATGTAGTATGTATGTTCATGTAAGTTTATTTTGTTTTTTGTAACATCCTTTATGCACCACCCACTTACCGCTTTTTTATCGGCTTCGTACGCTCAGGTTGCCTTTAAAAGATCACTTTTAGTGAAAAGGCCGCCTTTGCACCCTAGCACTAAGTAATATCACTGTTTTCCTTGTATTTTCCTATTGTGTTGCGTTGCAATAAAGTTTTTCTATTCTAATCTATTCTATAACGCATAGCAAATATGTATGACACCCTTAAGGTTTTCGTTTGTTTGCCCCACCACCTATGTGATTAGGTTAATTCAAATAGGCGACTTCTAGGCAAGCGCGGTCAACGTTTTTTTCTTTAACTCCTTATTGCACCCCAAAAAAAAAATGTTTTACAAAAGGCGGACTTAATAAAACTTCAAACGTGCGATGCCAAATACAGTGTGAGCGCTAGTCTATAAAGTATCAAAAACATATGTCTATCGGAGTCAATTTTTTTGAATTTTATTTAAACCTAATAATCTGAAGAATCTAAACTTTAACAATAGCTTAAATTCACATGACATTGCACAAACATTAATAAGAATTTTAAGATTTTTTTATAAAACAAAATTACTTGTGTATTTAAAAGAAGAATGCAATGAACTTAAAATTAATTAACAACTAATTTTGACTACAATAAAAATAATATTACTGAAAATAAAATATTCACGTTGTTTTGAGGAAAACATTTTTATTTAAATTCATAATATGAAGAAAAGCTCGAATTCGACTTTTGTGTGCAGAGTGCACAGGATTCATAGCGTCTAAGAAAATACAACCGCTTAGCGCACAGCAATAAAGGTTGGTAACACAATCTGCTGACACTAATTATGTAATGGTCTGAACTGGAGTTACTCCTGTTTTAAAAGCCCTATTAATATTCTAAGGCCATTTACATGTAATGACTGCTTTAATGCTATTTTATTCTTAATACTAAAACGATTTTAGAATATCTGGTCAATTAAAACTGCTCTCAGGTGAGATTGCTTGATTAGTGATGTTGCAATAAAATTGGTTTTATGAGAAAAAAAGTTATAAAAACTGTCAATTTTAATAATTTAAACCAATCCATAGTTGATCAAATAGTTTTTCCAAACATTATTTAGTTCATATTAATATGGAAATTATTAGATAAACAACATGTTATTCCGGATTTAATATAAAAGTAAAAAAATCTATAAAAGTAACCAGAGCTGTTATGATTTAAATTACTTTTAATATTAGGTTCTTTTTATGTTATCAATTTTGATCTTTCACACCCCGTCACTTCTATTTTATTACCAACATTCACTATCGATATTAGGGAAAAGGGCTTTTTTATTCGTATATACACAGTATATATATAGCTAATGGGAAGCGTGCGGTAACAATGACGCGAGTTCCACGATTTTTGTTCACTCAAAAAGTGCTCACGCGTCTACAGAGGTTTTCACTTCAAAAGGGCAAGCATTAGAGTTTCTATAATTAGACTCTTTACCGTCAGTTTAGTTTTGGTTATTTTTACTTGTGCATATATCCTAGTCATTTATTATGTGGCGTACCTGTTTGTATGTTTCTCATGCCAACTACACCATACTAGATTCACACGCATGGCCAGTCAAGTAAGCGAGCATACTCTCTTTGATGTAAGCTGGCAGCCGAGTCGGCAGCAGTGTATTTACATGACAGCCAGTAACAAGCAATTTACCTAATGACTAGCGCGGTTACTATTTAAGATGTATTAAAATAGACATGTCCATAACGACCATTTTTGTCAAACACCCGAGACCGTGGATAATGGGAAAGCTGATTGCGTATTTACTTGCCTTTTTTACTGCGCTTTGTAAAAAATGAAGGATGCATTTTCTCAATACGTAAAAGTAAAGAGTGCACATAATCATGACGTTATTACAAGCTTTCCATTTTGATGTAAGACAGGCTGACGATTATAATAAATACCGAACTAGCTGCCTCCCGCGACTATGATCGCGTTTTTTTGTAATCTCTTAGTTTTTTTTTTGTTTATAGACGTGCGCTTGACTGCAATCACGCTAAGGTGTAGCGCGCTTGATTAGAAGATGCCTATTCACTCTTGATTTGAAAGTGTTTTTCCCTAATATTTTGGACGTATCAAAGAAGACGGGGTTTAAAATTCATATAAAAACTTCAGTTCCGACTGGATTTGAACTCTCTGACAATCGCGGCAATAAAAAAATATAAATTTAAAAACAACCTATATTACCTATAACTTTTACGTTGAACTTATTAAGTTAGTCGTAATCTCTGCCCCTCGGGTATATTTTTGCTTTAAACATTAAAAATAAATGAATGTTAGCCCCCAAATAATAATATTTAGTCATGGGTGTATGCAGTTTCTAAATAGAACCACTATATTATATGAGGATTAAAGTAATAAAGAGTGAGTATAGTTCACATCGTTAAATATGAAGTTTGACATAAATACGAGCCTGTAAACGTTAAACTTACCACTTTCTTCTTTAACATATGAACTAACGGTCTTACAAGAAAAGCGATTAAAGTGACTAAAAAATGAAATGACTGTAAGTAATATATTACCATCATTGTCTAACGTTATCAGTCAAACATTTGTATATTTTGGTTCCTACGAAAGTTTATTTTCGCTTAATTATAGCGCCACTAAGTTTAAGTAATTCTACTCTAACTGGCTGAGTTAGATTTGAAATGTGTTTTGTACAAAGTTGCAATATCAATTAAGTAGTAGTAAAGATTTTTGCGACAGAGCTCATTCAGGCAGGTACTTTGAGGTTGCCGGTGTAATAACAGGCACATGAGGGTCAATTTCTACGCTTCACGTTGAAGGACTTAGGATTCTATGGAACAATCTCCCATCTGATGTGTTTCCTCAAAAATACAATCTAGGGTTATTCAAGGGGCGGATAAACATATTCCTTAAAAGCCGGCAACGCATCGGTGGCTCCTCTGGTGCTGCAGATGTTTATGGGCGGCGGTGATCACTTATCATCAGGTGACCCACTTGCTCGTTTGCCCGCTATTCATATTTAAAAAAAAAAAATCTATAACGTGTTTTTTGCTTACCTGAGAAGTGTTGCTCTGATTTAAGGCGTTGTTTTTGCACCAACGATCAGGACCATCTGCTTGGTGCTTCAATTATTATTACAAAAACTTTATATAGCATCTTTTAATTGTCAAATTTATTATTATGATCGGTTGTTAGAGCGCAATAAAAGTTCTTTGAAAATTTCAACCTATTAGAGTTTATTATATACTAGCAACTGACAGACAGACGGACGGTAAGGCGGATTGTCTGTCCGTCCGTTCTATCGACAGCGAAGTCTAAGCGACAGGGTCCCGTTGGCGCCCTTCGGGTATGGAGCCCTTGAAAATTCAGAGGATGCCCATTCTTTATTAACCATCTCATATCTGTTACGTAACACAATAAAGTGCCTAGCTTCTATCGCGGACACTGCTACCGCATACCGCCTTTAATAGCTGTTTCAATGCGATTAGGTGTAATAAACGCGTAAGCCCATTTAGCTTTTAGACTAAGAGATAGTAATCGCTAAAAGTAACTATTTGGTTCTGGTGATAGCTTAATGTTTAGAGCTTCGGCCTCGGATTCGATCCCCGGCAAACTCCTCTTAACTTTACGGAGTTATGCGCGTTTTTAATTAATGCAATTTATATATAATTTTCGGCAAGAGCCCTTTTCAAAGAATTATTGAAATGGGTTATCGAGTCTACCGGTGATCCTAGAGCAGGCAGTTACCTTGGCCAACGAATTAGTTTGGCCATCCAAAGGGGCAATGCAGCCAGCATCTTAGGAACTGTGCCTCGCTGCGGTGGTTTCGAGGACGTTTTAGATTTTATTTAGTTTTAAATAGTTTATTTTAGGTTATATTTATATTTTAAAGAAACAATATGATTATATTTTTTAACCTATTTAGTGGGTTAATAATAATTTTGATGATTTATTTAACTTTGTACATATTCGGGCTAGTCAAATGTTAGTGTGCGATAAATTCCTAATTGACACACCAGATAATATGGCCGGAAGCTAATACTAATTTTTATTTCACTTATTTCAACGGTTAGTCTGAAGAAAAGTAAGGCTAACATTACTTATACATATTTTAATAACGATAATTAATAATTAAAATATTTATATTTATTTATACTATTATCTTAAGAAGACGCTTCGGAGCTTAAACAGTAGAATACTCAAGGTCCCCTGTCAAGGGATGCCCAGTTCTATCATTTATTGACCTCGTATGTTAACCGAGCACGAAAAGAACATATTCGTGTACTATACCAATTTGATAGTAATTTATATTTTTTACATATGTTGAGATAGTTGAGAAATGAGTTTCTTGTTTCTTCAACCGTTTAGAATATTATAAGTTCTTTATTCTATTTTTTCGTGTAAATTGTATACTGTAGTATGTTATTAGTAGAAACATGGTTTCTGTGGTCATTAAATTTCGTTTTCGAAGACATTTTAAAATCTAGTTTTTTTTTTTTTATAAATATTTTCTCTTATATATAGATAGAGAAATCAATAACTATAATATTCAATAATATCATTTAAAAACTTTGTATTTACTATAAATAAAATATTTCATTATTATTATTCTGTGCTCCGATATCCTAGGCTTTTTATCAATACAAATACTCGATCGAACGTACTAGACCAATTACTGGATCTTATTTATTTCAAAGAATAAAGATTGTTCCTAACTTAATAGCCTTTAACAAGGACTCAATGTCGAACGTCGGAGTATTCCTACTTGGAAGAAATAAATTCAATTAAACTGCTGTTATTTTTTCTTTAAATAAAAATAACCCGTCTTAATCATACCATTTCATTTACCCGTAAGTATGCGCTGTCGAAATGTTCAAGTTAAATGAAGGGCCATTACAGTTTTCACCCTATAATAGCACGGACAATAATGGTCCACGGATAAAAAAATATTAAAACACGCAAGGAATTAACGATCTGATGAATTTGTTTATCATGCTAATTTTAAACTAGCTCACATTTACCGTTGTCTTAGTTACATGATAAGTTGTAATCAGAGACCGAGGAGGTGTTTCTTTTCAGTTTTTTATATCAGTCAGTAATTGTTTTAATGATTCGATAAAAAGGAAGAAAACAAAAAAATGTATGAAGAAAATAAATTAATAACGATTTAATGAGTACTCTTAGACACTATTAATAAGTCTAAATGGTTGCCGTATATCAATTAATAGTTAACAAACAAGTCATTATAAAGTGGGGTCGAGAGAGATTGATGAGTTCATGATTTCATGCAACATAGAGATTTGAGATGCGAGGTGGTAAAAAATCGCCGACGATAACTACTATAATCACACTATTAATTTGAAAACTTGATTCTTTCAAATATTTCAAATCGTAAATGTAGATTTGAAGAAATAAATTAAAGCTCATACTGACATGGCATCGAGTCCTCGCATGTTCTTATTTTATACCCGGGAATTATATTTCCTGGTTCAATGTGTAAAAAATTTATGATTATGCGTTGATTTAAATGGAGATCAAAGCGTGTGAATGTACAGTGTACACATCATAAAGGAAATAGTAACAGTAGTTAGTTAGGGAACCTGCATGTTTTATGCGATGCTGTATGAAGTGCGTGTGGGTGTCAATGTTAATAATTATTCGAACTTAGTTATCTATGGGTTACACGAGAAATAGAGCAATATTTTATCTTAAATTTTGCCTTTATTTATACTGCTTTGTTAGTCTAGTGGTAAGCATGTATGAGTCAGTTATTTTAAATAGACTGAGATATACCAGAGATTTATGCAATCACACTAGATGATATTACAGCCAAAGCTGCAGCGCATTTGCCTAAGAGATAGATAGATAAAGTCTTTATTGCACAAATTAAAATTGAAAACAAGAAATAACAAAACAATAAAAACATATATATAAGACGCGCAAAGGCGGTCTTATCGCTTAAAGCGATCTCCTCCATACAACCCTTAATTATTAGATTGAAGGACATTCCAGATCTCAAAATCGTAACTTGGTTCCGTGTCCCAATCTTTTTCACGTATCGGGTATTTCTATGAAGTTCAGAGTTCACTTTCACCTCCGTGCTTTCGATACATATTAAGTGCTTGTAGATCGCGGTTCTGTTCGGTGGGATCGCTGCATATAGGCGGCCCAGAATCGTGTAGTTTGGAACGCCCAACAAAAGAGCTATCTCCAGCAGTGGACGTCAATCGGTTGATTTGATGATGATGATAATGAGATCGCGGTTATCTACTAACATATGGCAATCATCAATAGCCTATAACAGTCCGACTTATGGCCTCTTTCCATAATTACCACGATGGACAGACGGCTTGGCGATCGCAGTAGAAGGTAGTAGCATCAGCACAGACGAAGCTGATGCCCATTCTTCATCATATTTATTAAGTCACCTCGTACGACATCCGCGCGAAGAAGATGGCTTGTGACAAGTCTAATTAATCTACCGGGTGCCGTCGATAGCGGCGACAGGCGCGACATCATACTTAACATCAGGTAAAATTTCAAAGAACTTGTAATAACATTAAAATAAAAACATTGTTACAATTAGTGTATCATACAAACACATAAAAACGTTGTTAGGTAGTTCTAACAAGTAGGTAGTTATATTTCTAGATAAGGTTCGAGAAGATGGACATAGACTCGGAGGGCCGTAAAAGCTTTAAGCACTTTAATAAATATAAAGGTTGAATTACATTTGTTTGTAGCTTCCGTTTTTCTTATATATATACTCCAAGAGATGTAGCACAGTTTATGCGTGTTGTTTTTTTATTCTATTTTATTTTTGTTTGAAAACTATACCTACTAACATTATTAAAGCGTCTCTCGCTCTGTCTCTGTCTAATTTTTAGTTAACTATGTTTGGCGGCGGGGTTAAAAAATTGCATTTGTTTTCCATGCATAACTAAAAATGCTTAACTTAAGTTGGTAGAATGTTGCATATAAATAGTAGAAATAAAATAGTTTGCATCCTGAAGACGTCCATAGAATATTTTTTTATCCCCGGAGGGTTCCTGCTGCATTTTTGACAACCCAAAATAAATGCGGAAAAACTGGACTAGCTGTTGCTGCGTCGGCAGCAGCTAGAAACTCATGATAGAAAAGTTCGGACGATAAACATACAAAATGATTCATAGTTTTATTATTTTTATATAATTAGACTTTCTATATTAATAAAAAGCGTATCTGCTACGGTAATATTAAATTACTTGAACGCGGTTTATGAGGTTGCTCATTTATTTACCTTGACACGGCATAAGAATTGTATCTGGGAATAAATATTATTATAAGGCTCACATGTGTTTATGTTAGTGGTAGAATTATTAGGAATTAAAATTTATTTCTATACATTATATATGTATAGAAATACGTTTGGATTATTAATTTAAATAATTTTGGAATAGAAACCAAATCGAACTGCTATCTCGAAGGTAGGTGCTCAAAAATGCCTCGACCGATTAGATAATTTTTTGTTTGTCTTTGTATAGGTATAAAAATTTAATAAAGCGGATCTCCATCCAACAACCGTGAATTTTGGGGTTTTTTTTTTGCTCGATTTGAATCATTTAGTAGTATTTCACGTTATTACGGAACCCTTAACGTGCAACTCCCACGCCCTAGTTTTGTATTACAAAGCATACGTTTTAAGCTTGATTCGAATTTTTGCATACTATTAATTATTTGAGTGTTTAGTAGTCGCAAATACTTAATTTAAAGACCAAAATATTTACTAAATTCTAGGAAATAAAGCTATTTTATTCTATTGTGTTCTATTCCAACGCATATAATATTAGCGCGCCCCAACTTAGCCTTGAGGGCTTTGCTTTTCATCAGGCAAGATAGTCGTCAAACGCGAAGAACAAAAAAAAATTGTGTGTACTTATGTGCATGCATTCGAAGTTATAATTTGGCACGTAACAAGATAAAAATCATTTTAAAAATATTATCTTTCGCCTTATCGTTTGTATAAAAAAAGACATTAACAAAAGAAAATGGGTATTTAATACATATAAAGTTTTATCGCATTATCTAGTCAAATAAAGTTATTTAAATATCACAAAAAAAATCTACATAATGAAAGAAATGGACATATTAACATAATTAAATTTGGAATATTAATAGACTCATAATCGGACAACTAAGTTTCACTGAACATTAAAATTTCAGATTTTTGGACACTTGAATCAATTTAATCACCGGAGTGAGCCTGCAGACTTTGGAAATTGAAAATGTGCACTGTCAAACCTTAAAGGTGTCGATTAACATAACCTAACCTAACTTCAGGGTGTCGATTTTTTGTAACGGTGTGCACGCGCTTTATTAAAATTTACTCTAATAATTTTTCCCTAACGCGCCAAAAAAAAGTATAACTTCAAAAATTGAATGGTGTCTTAAAATTCTTGCTTTACTTTGTTCTACTGTAACATGCTGGAAACTGTTACTGTTATGAAAACAGAGAAAGAACCAACTACACATATACAAGCTATAAAATTCTGTTATCTCTACATCGAAACTGATAGTATCAAAATCTTTTTTTAGTTCTTAAGAGAAAACTTGATTCCAGGTGCGAAGACTTATCAGATTTAACTTAATGTATTATGGGACTTCTGATAAAATCTAGTCTTGCATGATTCAAATCTCTAAGAACGAATGGACTTTAAAAGTTAAGTAGGTATGCCTTGTTATATGACACATAATATAATTGATGTAACCAGTCATTATTTACCCATGTAGGTAAAAAATTACCTGTCATGAATTGATAAACAATGATAGGATAGTTTCAATTCAAATTTACACATTCAAAAATGTTTTAAGGTCTACATGACCTTATCACAGGCACTTATGAAGCATTCATAGATTTAACATGTTAACACTAATGTTAGGTGATGGTGATAACTGCATTCGTTAGCTTAAAACTAAAGCTACTTTTTCTCTTTTTTCGCTGTGTTTGTCTTTTGGTTTTCATATTCGACTGCAGATCATGAGGTACTCCGGATATTCTTAGTGCTAGGCTAGAGTTAGGAAATAGGTGGTGTTTAATCCCGTGCCTCGACGAGCACGATAAGCTGTCGTCCAGCGCCTGATTTTTTTCCGGTCGTGTCGAATCTGCCGTCCCATCGACCTATGTGAGTGAGGGGATAGAGAGTGCAACTGTGTTTGCGCATACACTTGTGCATTATAATATCCCTCGTAGTTAGAAAATCTGTTTTGAGATTAACCACCATGACCGAACTAGCTTAGGGATACAGTAGTAGTGGACATTTTTGACCCTTGGCTGTAATCTTACCTGCTGTTAAGAGATGGTGCAGTCTAGTAAAGCGGGCCAACCTCTTATGGGTACCATAGTTAAATTAAACCTCTAATCGGTTACTACGAGGCGTCGGACCAGCACACCAAATTTCTAAGTAGCACGACTTTGTCGGTAAGGTCCCACAGCTGGACACAGATCTCTTTTGTTAAGAGTGTGGAACTTAAAGCTATTCCGGCGTACGGGTCAGTTAGTATGATGATGGCAGATCAGAGTACAGTTGTCAACCCCCCTTCTCTTCCCTCGTACGAGGCAACTAAGGGAATATAGCGGCCACGACGGCCGATTGGCGCAGTGGGCAGCGACCCTGCTTTCTGAGTCCAAGGCCATGCTTTCGATTCCCACAACTGGAAAATGTTTGTGTGAAGAACATGAATGTTTTTCAGTGTCTGGGTGTTTATATGTATATTATAAGTATTTATGTATATCATTCATAAAAATATTCATCAGTTATCTTAGTACCTATAACACAAGTTACGCTTACTTCGGGACTAGATGGCGGTGTGTGTATTGTCGTAGTATATTTATTTATTTATTTATGACGAAGAACGGGCAGTGTCCTCTGTCTCCTACCTACCACAGCTTGGAGATTATTAGCAACCCTCCCGTTAGTAGAAGCCTTTAGTCCAGTGGACTGTTATAGGTGGATGATGATACCATTAATATTGGAATGAAATAAGTATTTTTAACCAACGTTTAATATCAAAATGAAATAACTGTGTCTTAGATCTAGTTATAAGGACGTAGTGTTTGTATTATATTTGTTATTTATCAATAGTATACAAACACTACGTCAGACCATGTCGCTGCCTGTCCGGGAAAACCCGTGACCTTTGGTCTCTACTGAAAATCAGCGTTGCAGTATTCCTTGGCATTTACTGCCATGGTGCTGCGGCACAGAGCTGAGTAGGTGACCCGTTGACCACAACGAAGCAACATACGCCTAAATTATTTTCTTTTTTTTCTTTTTCTCTGTTCTATTATTTTGGTTTGTTGTAATTTATTTATTGTGGTTAGTAAATATTTATTTATTTATTTAGTGCTATTCAGTTCCAAAAACCATTTCTTGAGTAGTTTACCAATTGAAGAAAAAAAAATAGCCGCATATTGCATTTATTAATCCAATTCAACTCGTTGTAGAGCTGTAAGTTCTAAATAATTATGTAGTTCACTTCTCATATCTAAGACAATAGCTCGCAATACAATCGTAAGGTTATAATGTATACGGTAGTGGTCTAAAAGATTATTTCGTATTGAATTACGACAAATTCATATCAGGCTGTTGTTAATATAGTCCTCACGGCATGTAGCATTCTTTCGATCGTAAATATTACATTGTAGCGTTGTTCTGAGGATTCTTTCGTGTAAATATGGAGTGTTATATTGAAGTTCTTTTTATAAAATGAAGGACTAAAGCCTTTTCTTAGCACCGACGGGATGGATTTGGTAAATCTAAAATGTTGTAAGAGGTTATGTGTTTTAGTTATAGCTTTGAAGCTCTTCCTGGTGCAGTAGTGAGCGCCGTGGTTGGACCTCTTGGGAGTGGCCTATCCACAACCAGAGGATTACAGTGCCTCCAACCTAAAAGCTTCAATCAAACTCTTAGAGTGGATATTTGAAACTATTTAGGGTGAGGGGGATACAAGGACGGGGAGAGCACAAAAGATCCTGGAGGGTCGAAGTGCATCCGCTGAAGCGGGCCTCATTACAAGATAGATAGATAGATAGAGCGCCGTGGTTTATAAATGGAAGGTCCCGGGATATATCACAGCTGGAGCAATTTTTAGATTTATTATTTCAGAATTATCTCTAGTCCGATCTGGTGGAAGAATTCGGCCGTGGCTAGTTACCAACCTAAAGACAAAGACGTGCCGCCAAGCGATGAAGTATTCCTATACAATGCCGCGTAGAAACTGCGATACCCTTTATAGGTAACTTGCTATCATCTAATTCTGAATCATCACTTACCATCAGGTGAGACTGCAGTGAAAGGCTAGTTTATAGTAGTTATTTATAACCAGAGAGCAGGTTCTTAGATCGTGGGTGGCTAATAGTGGGCGCTAAAGTAGTCGGTTATTTTTTAATTTGTTTACTTGTCGTGGATGCGGTGACAGCCTGAGTTTGGATCCCAGAACGCACCTCTAACTAATCTAAGTTATGTAAGTTTTAAGCAATTAAAATATCACTTGCTTCAATTGTATACAAGATATCGTGAGGAAACCTGAATGCCTGAGAATTTTCCTTAATGTTCTCAAAGGTGAGTGGAGTCAAAATCCGCAGTGTAGTGGACTACTGCCATAACTCCTTTGCATTTTGGAAGAGACCCGTGCCCAATAATGGTCACGTAATGGGTTTATATGACGATGATGATAGTGACTTGTCATAGGCAAAGTGCCACACTTTTAAGTTTTCGCGAAATTTAATTTAGTAGAGGATCGAAATAAAGAAATACCCACTTATAATAATTAATTAAACACATGTAAATGAGACAACGGTGTTAACCATGGTGTTGAATTTTTAATATACAATAACAGTTTTTCCATTTATTAGGCACATTAATTTTATACGTACACAATTCCTTTCCCAGTGTGAATCATATAAATCACGTTAAAAAATTTTAATATTAAGTATAAGGATCAGCACAGACCGGGCAGCAAACTGAGAAAGTAAATTCGATCGTCTTTTTATGTGATAAAAGCTGGAGATTACCTGCTCCTAATGTCTCGTTGGTTTAGTGGTTAGGATGTTTCACTATGCAGGAGATTGAAATTGCATTTTTTAGGGATTGGGTTTTTCTGTCAAAAAATTCTCAGTAAGCACCGGAGCTCGGAGTTAGGAAATTGGTAAGTACATTAAACTGTCGGTCCCGTTTATTACCACGAATATTCGTTAAAGCCCACAAAACCGCATTGGAGCAGTACTGTGGGGCTATGTTCTATATCATTTTGGTCATAAATGCACCCAAGTTGTGATAACTGAAAACACAGAACTCAGAAGGGCTTGTGAGATAAGAAGGCGCATATAACTTAGTGTGAGTTTTTTTTATATCGATGACAGAGGAATTAATTCGTCTAGCAATACAATATCATAATAGCAAGCTTTACGAAAGATATCCAGCTATTCCATATTAAGCTAGTATTGCAGAGGTAAATAATGTATTTCATTTTAATAACTACTTTTTGAATTGAATAAGTGGGAAATCAAGTGACAATCTAAATTTGGA
Organism: Pararge aegeria; assembly: GCF_905163445.1. Lineage (NCBI taxonomy): Eukaryota > Metazoa > Arthropoda > Insecta > Lepidoptera > Nymphalidae > Pararge > Pararge aegeria. The sequence continues at coordinate 10,683,590 of NC_053189.1, forward strand.
CGGCCAGTGTGCGCTAACCCTTATGGGACAACGCAAATCTCGACATTCCTTTTTATCGAGGTAAAGCACCAGCAGCTAGGCGGCTTTGGTTTGTCTTTTATTTACCTCTACATAGTATATGCATATACTATATAGAGTTATTATAAGGGTCAGCGATACCTCGCTATATATAATCGGTGCTTCAGAAGGCTACTCTACATAAACTAAGAAAATAAAAAGCCTACAGCAATGAGTTATGAAATTGTGTGTAAGATTAACTATAGTCTCAAACAGGTCACTCCAAAAACTAAATGTAATCCTCACTGAAATTCAATGGGTATGTCCATCAAGGCCAACTTTTCAAATAATAATGATATTATGAAAATGAAGCTTAATTTGCTATACTCCGCGAAAAGTTAGCTCTTCTTTTCGCGGAGTATAGCAAATTAAGCTTCATTTTCATAATATATCTTGGATTTCCGCAAAGTAGCGCCTGCTTCTATCCAATAATAAAAATAGTAAATGTAAAATAAGGTTCGTGGGATCAGTCGGCAGGCTATTGCCGGATTGGATATTAAGTATTGACAGAAATGTGCGGGTTTTGGGTAGATTGGCTAACAGAGAAAATGCTCCAGCCGGAAAAACTCTATGATCTTAAGTATCCTGTACTTTACTTAAAATGACAAAGTTAAAGTTTGTTCATTTGGTTTAATGCGCTAATCTCAAGAACGTTGGATAGTCCACTAGCCTGCATCCTAGCGCCGACATCAGCGTGACCCATTTGAACCATCATGCTTCCTATGCGCCATCGCATAGGAAGCATGCACCTTCTGCTTTTCTGGTATTTATATCAAGTGATTCTTATAATAGTTCAATTACTAAGAAAATAATACCAATTTTACGAACGAAACTATTTTTTGTCAATATTACTTTTATTAACAATTCATTGTACTAACAATTTTTAACTTCCACATTTGCCTAGCGTTCCGAGATAATTAAATTTTTTTTGTTCATTGAGTGTAAAAGCAAATCATGCAAAACTCTAAAACCTTGATTTTTTTATACTAACCGATTTTGCAAAAAATATGTACATAATGCCTTACGATTTTATTGACTGACCTCTTTCTTAAATATTTAAAGTCGGTTAAAAAAGTCGCGAAAAAGAAAGTAGCCTAGTCAACTCATTCAATGCCCATGTTTGGAAAAGCACTATCGCAAGGCTGAATTTTTGGACTCACACCATTTAAAATATTTACATTAAAAGCATATTATTTTAACTGCTTTTAAGTTTAAACGATATATACTTACTATTAAGATAAAAAAAAAATAGTGCAAGAATCCTAATTTATGAAGATACATTAGGATAAGTTATAAATATTCACAAGGTTTTCTAATCGGATCTATACATTATGATTTTATTACATAACGGTTTTGGTAATTAACAGAATTGACTACTTATTGATCGATTTCCATTTACATGTGAGAATTTGAATCGTTTTACTCGTAACTCGTTTTTTATGTACATTATATGGTTATCGTTCATGTTAATATGTATTAAAACCTTTAAGATGTTATTTATTTAACTGTTTTTGACAAATTTGCGAAGAATGTTTTTTAATGTATTTACTATGATCATGAGCCTAATGGATGTCACTCATATTGATGAACCTCCGTGCTCCGAACCTCATTGCATTCGAAGCGGTGCTACGAGTAGCTTTATGGTTAAATGCTTTTTTGGGTGGGGATAGGGTTCAGTACCAGCATGAGTCTCGTAACTTTCGGAGTTTCTTGCGTTTTTAACGAACGACCTTGAGAAAAATTGTATACCACCACATTATGTTTTCAGAGGTGTGTGGAATCTACTTATTATGCGCACGCACACTCTACTATCTACTTATCAATTAAACGCACTTGGCCAGCGTGGTGGACTATGGCCTATTGAGAAGAATGCTCTATAGTGGCCAGATGATGATGATTCGTTTGTTGAGGAAGCTTAATCATCATGTTCATTAGCAAGTCTATTTGTGGATTTGTGATTATATCACAAAGATAAAACCTTAGGAATTTTCTGGGGCCATAGCCACTTCTAATTAGTAAAGAAGTGGAAAATACGGTGGGAAATAAGTTACTAATAATTATGTATAATGCAGTGAATGGTCTTGAGAACTTGCTTTTACGATGCAATCAATCGACAATAAAGATTTATTGTAATACGTCATGAATATGAATAACTTGCATTAACGCGAGATATATTGTTTTTATGTTATAATTAATTAACGATCATTTTACTCGAGTCTCTAGAGTAGAGAGAACACTTTTTAATCCACAAGTGTTAAATTTTTTCTTACAAATTTGTTTATTTACTTTTATCGTATATTCGGCGTTTTTATTTGACTGCTTTAAAGGTATGGTTCAATTTGTCAAGCAGCTAATTTTAATTGTGCTTGAAGTTTATTAGGTTTTTAATACATGATTTGGATCGTTAACTAAAACAATAGCGTTTGGTTAATTATGTTGCACATAAATAATTTTTGCGTATTATTAAACTGCCTTGTTGGTCTATTGGTTTCGTATGACTACGGATCACAAGGTCCAGGGTTAGATTACCGAGTCAGGCAATTAAAAAAAACAGTACAAGCCCGAAGACAATTATCGCTCACCACCACCTCTGCCTCGGAAAGTACGTTAAGCCTTACGGGTAACGGTACTGGTTATAACCACTGTGAAAATAATGGAAGCCCACCAACCTGTATTGGTGGACCAACCTGAACAGCGCAGTGGGTTTGAGCTTCAAAACCTAAGAGAGGAGACCTGTGACCAGCACTGAGACTATAATAGGCTGATGATGATCAATGTATGATGATATCAATGGCATTATTTTTGTTTTAAAGCCATGCCGTTGTTACGGTGATTCTATTCGTAGTAGGTACATTAATCTAGCGCGAGTCAGAATATCGATGCATGACTAATCAGACGCAGATACGAAGAAAGGACTTAATCCACATGACTTAATGCACAAAGTTACTTTATAGTTACTGACATTAGTAATTTTATCTTATATAAAGAAAATGCCTGCCTAAAAGGTTTGATTACCAGTCCTAAAGAATATGTTTACCAAGCAGAAGTAAAGTCCTTGCTTATTGACTTAAAACCTAGTTGTTTTTAGCATAGAGATAGGGACGTAGAGTGAACCAAGATTTTTATAAGTTTTATTTTGTGATAGTAAATAACGTGGACAAAAACGTAATTCAATTTAAATTTTTCCTTTCAAGTAAGTTTTACAGCAATTGATGTGTAAAATGAAACACCAAAAGCCAAATAGCGGATTATTTAACATGTCCTTGTGACCTGTAGAAAGTAGGGGTCATCTTTAAAACCGATGGTTTGCAGTTAATTTATATGCTTTTACGGAACAATTTTATAGTCTTATGACCCACTTGTCAGTAAGTAGCTTTGGATTTTAATTTATTGACTCAGGTAGTTAATATCGTGACGGAAAAAAATACATTCCATCCGCTTTTATCTCTACCGAGATGAAAAATTTAATGCTAAATTGGATATTGTTTACTAGCATTTACCCGCGACTTCGTCCGCGATGAAATTTTAATTTGCCCCGTAATTAAAAGAAAGCTTACTCTTATCTCCAGCAGAACCTCAAACTCAGAATAGAATAGAATAGAAAAACTTCATTGCAACACAACACAATAGGAAAAATACAGGAAAACTGCAATAGTACTTAGTGCTAGGGTGCAAAGGCGGTCTTATCACTAAAAGTGATCTTCTAAAGGCAACCTGAGCGTACGAAGCCGATAAAAAAGTGGAAAGTGGATGGTGCATAAAGTAGTTACAAAAACATAAAATAAACTTACATGAACTTACATACTACATATTAATCACTTACATATTAATCAGTTCCATGACTTATACGTTATCTGGCGAGGTCATAATCAGTCGGAAATACACATCTAATTTATAAAAGCGAAGTTTAAAAAACTGTTAAAACTATCCAAATTGAAAAAGGATGTTAGAAGTAGAGTGCAGGATGGTAGTTGAGTTCCTTGCTGTCTTCTCCGTAGAGTCTGCTCTCCGAACCGTTGGTAGAGTCACTACAAGCAGCATTACTTGAAGTGATTATAGAGCATTATAGAGCATGCTACTTGAAATATATCTATTTAAAATTATTGAATTTCCACAAGTATGAGTATGAGTATTTCCACAAGTGAGATAATTACAAACCGAGACTAGAAGTGGTTCAATGAAGCTGAATTACGGTTGACATATCGTGCTAATTCAATGCAATCAGCAGGCTACAATTAACTCTAAATTTTACTATATTATAAATATTTTGGTTCTTTGGTTGGTAGGTTATGAATTTAATATAAGTTCTGTTCCTGAAGAGATTAGCCCGCTTCCATCTTGGAGTCAGAATCATCACTTACTACCATGATAATATGGATGATGGCAAAAAAAAAACCAACATAACGGAACTTTACACAAATTATTAAGTATTTAATTTATTTTCTGAGTTTACATTATTAACTAGTCCGTTAATGAAACCTTAATAGTTCCTAGCAAAAGCTCGGTGCTAATCTTTTATTGAGACCTATAAAATGACAACTTTATAAGTTCTTTACGCCGATTACCATTTAACAAATAAACGATAAGTGTGAAGGCCATTTAGATCAATATAACGAGGAGTCGCAAGGGCAGATCTATATCGCCGGAATCGCACACGGCGAGCGATGTCCGTGGCTCGGTCGCTCGCGCCGACCGCCGCGACGTCCGGCCATCTCTCCCTTTCTCTCGGGTTATCGCTCTCTCTCTCCGTCCTTCGGCGGCTCGTTCCTCTTCTTCTTGCAAGGTTAAGGTTACGTCAGACGTGTTATGTTATAACCGTTGGGGCGCAGAGCGGCAAGTTCAGTGTCTCGTCGAGAGTGGCCGCGACACTTGGCTCGCGATCGACAGCACGCGTATTACGAGGACTGTGCCGCCTGTGATATACGAACAGTGAAAAGTTCATGAACTGGGTGTTGAAATTTGTTTGAACTATCACGTGAAGCTGACTCCTGAAAAATCCTTTTTAGGCTCTCTACCTTTATTAAAAGGTAAGTGTAGTAAGACGTAATAAGAAGTTGATAAAACATACATTTTTTTCACAATTTAATAAAAATAGGGGTTATATTAAATAACATCACAAAAAGGGCTGGATTGCAGCATGACCTGTTCAACCACTGGTCTATAAATATTTTATACCTAGCTGCGGTAGCTGAGTAAGAACCACTCTTCCTACTACGGTTCGAGATAATTAAGAGCTCATTCTATAATTCATACATATTAATGAGGATAGATTCCCTTAAAAGTAAAATCCTTCGTAAGAAAAGCTGAAGTTTACATAATTTTTTAGCGAAGACAATAAAAGTAACATTTTAAAACTATTTGCATTTGATGACACTTAAAACTAGGTCACAGAACAATTTTCTCACAAAATTTTATTTCTTTAAATTAACGCGAGCTTTTCGTTTTTGGTACTAAAAATCATATACCCACTGAAAAGAAGTTTATAGTGTACCTATAATATAAACTAAAATTTAATGGGAACTATTTGGAATTAATAGTAAAATTACAATCAAATAAAATAACTTTGCAACAATTTTAACATACAGCGTGACTAAATTAATGAAACAGCACAGAAATGTTATTATAAAAAATGCAATGCAATCTTCATCTTCCCGCCCACGAATCCACATTAGAGCAGCACGGTGGCTCTAAGCTTTATATACTTCTTTTATGAGAAGGGCAGCCCAGCAGAAGTGGTGAATGCTCTAACCAAGCGTTCATGAGTTTTCATCTTAAATTCTTTATTTGAATTAAAAAAAATGATGAGTATAATTTTATATTTTACAAATAAATGCACATTACATACGTGTTACTTGGATTTTCTGATGAGTTAGGTATTAAGATAAAGGCATTACCCAGTTCATTACCAAACATGTTCAAACATCAATCGCAAGATATTCGCGATGGCACGGTAGCTACGTAATAGCAAAAATCGGTTTTTCCAAACGTGTTCATTCCTTCAGAAAACTTTTTTCATGAACATAGAAATTTATCACCAAATTCAGACTATGGGGTTATTTGGAAAAAAACTGTTTTAGGATTAGTGACCTGCGCCAGATTTGCACGGGTTTAAATTAGAAACAAATATTACTGCTACATTTATGTTTTGAAGACTTGCTTGCAAATATATAGTTTATTTAACTTTGAATAAAATTTAATTAGGCCTTATTATATATGTAAACCATACAAAGTTATCTAAACGATTGTGAAAACTGCATCAAAGTCCGTTGTTTGGTTCAGGAGGAAGTAGCGGATTAACAGGCATACGTGGAAAGCAGCTTTACATTATATTATGTTAAGATTATCAAAAACGGTACACGCATTTAATTCAGTTCGTCATGTGAATTTGATAATGGAAGTATTTAAAGTGTGTACTTATCTAGAAATAAAAAACTTACATCACGGGAGTATGTACTCCAAAAGTATTTATTAAAAGTATAATATACGGATCGAAAAGAAACATAACGAGTGTTACCGTTAGGGGTTTGCGAGGGTTTTTGCGCATCTCGACTCACTCCGATCGTGTGTGAGATTGATAGGCTCTAGTGCACATTAAGCTACTCTCAGATAACCACAATAAATCAGTGTTAAGTAATCTGTACTGCAATTAAGTGAGAAACTCGTTTAAAATAAATTTAATTATTTAAAAAAGTAAGTTCAAGTGTTTCTGAGTTATGAACGGTAGAATTAAAACATTAAAAGTCTCATTAAATTTACTGTGATATCGCTGCCTTTTTATAAAAAATAGTCAAGTTAATGTAATATCCGAACCTTTTCAATAAAACGGTACATTTTATTGAAAGTGCACGTAAACATTTTTTCACGTATAAACGTATAAAATATTCAGTTTCAGAATATAAGAATACCTACAATCCTGGTATGAATAATAATAAATAATATTATAAATATTTAATTAAAATTTTAAATGAGATTTATAAAACAAACTCGAAGGGAAAACCATGGTTAAGAATATTAGATCGTTGCGCTATATATAGAGTGCATCGCCTTATTCCATTCCAGGAAGACTTTTTATCGATTTATTTTAAGTTTCTTCACCTTTAGTTACAAGATTTATTGTTACAAGGGAACATTTTTTATTTTAAGTCCTCTTTCTTCAAACAAAAGAAGAAAAAACTTGAATTAGAGCGGGAAAAAGAATATGAACATCATTTTAAAAATACGCTTTGTCGGTTCAAAGTATAAATCATGAAGTTTTTAGATACCCATATAAATTTTAACGCTGCGTTGTTTTGTAGGTAACACGCAAAGAACTGAGGGACTTTTTATGATTATATGATAAAATTATTCATATCTAAATAATATACAATAATGTGTGGATACGTCTAATCTTATATTTCACCACATTAATGGATAACTAGCTACTTATATTTTTTTGTGATTCTAAAATTAAACTAGCTAACTGTGCAAAATTTTCAAGAATGAACTATATTTAAATAGCCCATCTATTTAAATACACTTATTAATTATTCTTGCACATTATAATAACCGTAAGATATGACGCTGGACGTCAATGAATTCGTTTCATATCAAAGACTTCAACGCGTCTACGGCATCACGTAATTAAAGCTCGCACGCTGTCGTTTAGGTATAACACAATACCGCGAGGTTATATGTGAAATTGAACGATAAATATCTTGTATGAATTAATATTTTAATGCGTTTTTTACATAATGAAATTTGAAACTTTTAAATTATCTTTTATAAAGTCTTGTCTGAGTTAATAAGCATAAGAAAATATAATAAAACTTCTCCTTCTTCTTTTTATATAAAATTCAGCTAAGTGACAAACTATAAATATATATAATTATAAATTTGTTGACAGAACTTATTGCAAATAGACATTTTACTAATAAGTGAGAAAAGACATACCTGTCGGAACATAGCGCTAAAATTGAAGCTGTGAACATATTACATTATTATTCTATGGTATAGGTTTAGTAACTAAATTCAGGTATAAAATACTAATAAAATAAAGCTTTTGAGTTTGTTTGGTTTTTGTTTTAAACGTTACTGAAAGATTAGGGCGAACTATAAAGCAGATTTTCACATAGACAATTCCTGAGGAAGTTATAGACTATTTAGGAAAACTTTACATTTCAAAATCAACGCGGACAAAACAGGACACTGCTAGACATTTTCTAAAGTTTTTGTCAGGATATTGCGTATACAGCTCGATGCAGCATCTCTACAAAAAAATCTTGGAAAGCGATCAATCTTCTTTCCTAGCAATAAAGGCTTTGCTTCCGTAACCAGAGCTTCGCTTTGCAATATATTTAAGGGTGATAATAAAAAATAAATACACATTTAGATTAATCTTCAACATAATGTTATAATTATAAAGCTGCTATAAATTGCCAATAATTATCCAGATGCCTAGAAACTATCAGAAAATTATCTATCAGGTTCCGGTGTGCTCGAGGTATAATTTATTAATAAAACTGCATGACATTTTAATACAGATCATTTGAATAACATACTCCACTGGTGGTAGGTAGGCGGTACCTTAAGACAGCAAATTTATAAAAATTAGAAATGTACGTAAAGTTTATATAGACTAATAGAAGGTAAAGTCAAAGTTAAAACGATTTTTATCCAAATATACAGTAGGTATGCACATACTCGTACGTAGTTTTTTCATTGAAAGTTTTTGGTAATTATTTATCGTATTTTTAAAATATAAATAAATACTTGCTTAATAAACCAAAACCCTGTTTTTCTTTGTAGCAAACCGTAACTCCGCAAGGAATTAACTTATCATAGTCGTAGTATAACTTCGTACATCCAAGTGTGATGAGACTTAAATTTCAAAACGAACTATGCGACCATGAATTAAATTTCAAAAGAGACGACAGTGTTGGGAGCAATTAGTTTACTTTCCGAAGAAATACAAATATAACAAATAACGCACCTTATTAAGGGGTATGCTTAACATAGGTGCAACAGTATAAGTGCTAAGTGCTTTTACACAATTGCATACAAAATTGATAGTAGTAAGCGATTGGTCAGAGTTGGTACAAACGACCTGGAATGCACGATCGGGGTCGAGGGTCAGCATTAGTACCTACAAGACTTTAGATAGTTCGCCCTGGCCGTAGTAAATTGAGACACAGACAAGGAATGCTTCGGAAATAAATCCGTTTATAGCTGTTATTAGTTCTAGCCTACAAGGGTATTTCGAGACATCTTACCACGGAGACGGCGTCGTATGAGAATATAGCAGTTTAGTTTTACTAGCTCATAAAAATATATCTGTACATATTTATTTCTAAATCTACCTTATTGGTCTCATAGGATCTAGTTATAGAATAACTGACTACAGATAACGAGGTATTGGTTTAGAGTCCCGAGTCGAGTAAACATTTATAGGTTAGTTTTCTGAAATAAAATCAACAATGTGAGTGAGGAGTCTCGGGACAAAAAGTGGGATATCAAATGACTGGGGATAGTGACAAAGATGTGATATCCGTTACGTTACACACATCTTAGCCGAAGTAGTACAACATATGAAACGCTCTTAAGCGAGTTTGGCTACATATGGTATTGCGTGACTTGCCCATATACATACACCAAAGAAAGAGAATCAGACGGCTTTTAGTTATTATTACTTTCCTTGTACTGACACGCGAATCCATTATGTGAATTTTACGGCTCAATGCGATGAAGGCTTTCGAGAGTCGGAAAACCAAGTATTCGATGGGTCTTAGTGACCTCGATGCAGATGATGTCTTTATAGTAATTAATATGGTCACGTGAACAGGTGACGCATTCGTGAGTACGCGCGTACTAGTAACACGCTACTCTAGCAAATATCGAGTACAAGGCAAAACGGCGTCCCAATTCATTGATTACCATCTTAATACTTGTTTCATTAAAATTGCAAATTAACATGCTCCTGACTATCACGTCATAAGAAAATATGTTGTGAAGCGAGAATATAAGGGGAACTTCTTACGACGGAAGTTAATCGTTAACAACTTTTCAACAAGAAAAATATATCCGGAGTGCGAGATGCTCACACAATCTTAACAGGTTTCCATTTACGGAACTGACTAAGCAATATTTTTAGAACAAAATTTATTTATATACTTTATGGGATACTGGTAAATATGCGTATCAGCATCACGTTCAAAACGCGTCAAAAAAAATTGTGAACAAATCTGAACATTTATAACGTTTTTGATATAATTGATCGTGGTGCGCTATATATCTCTTTTTTAGTAAAGTCAAAAATAAAAAAGTTAAACTGGCGTCGTTCGTGTCGTGGACCTACAGTGAAGAAGCTTGTTGCTCCTATTTATATAGTATCTCTTAAAGGGCGGTACGGAGCGGTCGTGCGCGGGGTCAGGACGGATTCCATCAGGCTTTCCATGAAGGATTTTAATTACGCTGCGACGGGTTTAACGACCTCCACCCGCTTCTATTAGGTGCGTCTGAATGGCTTTGACAAGACTTCTTTTTGAATCCGATAGAAATTCAATTTGTAAAATAATTATGCTCCAAAATGAACTGACGAAAAAAACTGCGGACTTTGTCGTCGGAAAATTATTTTATGTTTTGTTGTTAAATAATACAACTTATCATTTATTATTGAATAACTGATGAATTATAAGTATTTTACGAATAAGTTTATTCAAGGCAAGTTTGTTTTATATCGTCATAAAATCACGCGTTAAGATTCTGAACTTTATGAAAGTTAAAGAAATAAAAGAACTTACGGTATTTTAAAACTTTTTACACAGTTCTTTTGTTACTTAAAACGCAAATATAAGTAAGTACTTATAGATAAAAGTGCTACCGAGCCAGACAGTGGTAAAGCGGTCAAGTGTGTGTTCTTCATACGACGCACTTAACCAGTCTCAAGAATCCAACTTGTAGTATTTCGTTCGGCAGGTGCACGCACAATGGGAGTCTATATGAGAGACTTGTATTAGTGGTATTATCTTCATCGTTAACATAGGTAATATATTATCTTGAAAAGACTATGTATATATAAAGAGGGCGTGAGATTTTTTTTTGGATGATTGCTTGGCGGTTAAGACTTTTTTTCTACATTCCTTGAAAACTAGACTATTGTGGGCCGTGCACGTAAGACTGCTTGAAATTCAAAATCATATTAATTACATGAGACAGAAAAGCTTCTATACAGAATTAATAATAAAATAATTATTGTTATTAATGATGTAGCAATTAATTATCGAAACATTTTGCTTTTATTGCATGTAGTGTAATCGGAACACTTTCCTATTGTAAATTTTTGTAGCATTCCAGGTAAAAAAGGTATATATGTTTTATTTCCGTTATGTTTTCAGAGAATCGAAACTGCATACAAGTTTAAACTTTCCGGTTTGTCATATAGTGCCAGATATATATCTGCGTATCATATAATTTTTTTCTTGTAAATAAAGTAATGTAAAGGAAAAATTCACATAACTGAGCTGCATATAATAAATATATTCGAACATAATAGAGATAACTTGCTAGTCAGGGTATAAAACAGAGGACAACAAACTAAAAGTAAAAAGATTTTTCCTAATACAAAAACAATAATAACAAAACGTAAGTACCTACTACTAAATTGGGTCGAACGATTGTTAGCGTCCTAATCGGCGCTGAAGAACATTGAACCCGTGGCCGTGATCAAGATATTTACAAATCAATCACAAAAAAATGCCTGTCACAAAATTGTGCTAAACAAACTGTCGATAAAGTAGACATTTACATACATACTCGTGTATAACCGTATTTCGTTCCAGATTGTTTCGCAAAAATCTATATGCAAAAAGTGACACTTAAGACCGTATAAAGTAAGATGAGAATGTAGAAAAAACTTCAAAAAAAAGGATAGCGTGGGTGTGGTTTCACTGAGTCATCGTTAACACGGTTACTATGCCCAAATATTAACAAAACCACATATTAACTTGGTAATTTTAGCCACACCGTAACAAGGCACCATTAGACCAATGACGAATACCAATGGTGTGGTTTTGGAAGAATCGTAAACCTAGTTTTTTAACTGGCATCATTTAATTTTCACGTGTGCAGGAAAGCATTTCTAAACATAAAATTAATAAATAAGCGCGAAATACTTTAACGTGCAAACCGAACGACCAACAAACACTAACGTTTAAGTGAAATTACTTTCTAAATACGTTAAAAGAAAGTAAAACCACTAAAATAAAATGAACACTGCAACAAAGGACATTAATAAACTAAATGGTCACCTGTAACCGTGACAAATACCGAAACGCTTGCGCAGCAAATTTGTGCAAAATCACGGTATCGTTTTCAACAGGCGTGCGATAAAATCCATGAAATTAGTGGTATATTGTTATCTTTGTGCTAGATAGCGTCGGTTGAACTAAATTATATTTGCGAAGGCGCACATTACGTCGTAAATCGGAATACCGTGTGAGTTTAAATGGGGTAGGAGGCTTAAAGCGCTTTATAATCTGTAATACGCTGGAAGTGGAGCGGTCGCTGAAATTGATTGCGGGCGATACACGCGAATCGTCTAATAAAATCACTGATGGAACGGTACCGGTGGCGTGCGTCGCATAACGGCTCGGCTGTGTGCCCGCTCCCACGGCTAACGCATTATGCAACCTGTGTGTGCTGTGCAGACGTCGACGAGCACAATGCGAGCCGAACGCGGTCGCGATCGCATTCCCGGCGAAAAACAGGCACCGTAAGTGAAAACAGATGATCGCTAACGATCTATTGATATAGTGCATTGTCAAGTCTTCATGATGCTAATCAATCGCATGAGAAATAGCTTCCTACGACAATATATAATTAAATCATTGCATCTAATTGTAATCAAGATCAGCAGCAGCTTAAGCAAAAAAGCTCCCTTCGTATGTTTGTTATACATACAGGATGGAAAAGATGAGTGTCCGCAAGAAGTTGTTTTCTCATCGTGAGAAATGTTAAAAACAATTAATTCTGGGATCTCATTCAAATAGTAACACGCTCATTATTTGTGACTCCATAACTCTAGTATATCGAGGTATAAAATTTGATACATGCGTGGTTAAGATTTAATCTGGAAAGATCTGGAACGCTCTTAAGGCTTCCGCTTTCCATTAATTATATTAATTATAAAATATAAATAACATTAGTTATAGGGGGAAAGCGGAAGCCATTAGGGTATCATTAAATAAAAAGTTGATATATCTTAGTAATATATTTAGTCTTACGGTTACATGAGAATTACTATTGAATGCAGTCAATCGGCTTATTTACAAGAAAATAAATATTCATCAGGGTTTGGTATTGTAACGTATAATAAAATAGGCAACGTAAAATTAATCAACTTCCTAGGTAGGAAAACCCTACGTTGAAATATTTTCGGTTTTATTTTATTTCCAAAATGGCTGTTGCCCGCGACTACATCCCGTGGAAACCGTTACGTTTCCCAGAAGAAAGAAGGAAAAAGAAGCCTATGTGCTATTCCAGACTACAACCTATCTGAGTGCTTAATTTCACCAAACCCGTTCAGCTGTTTTGGCGAGATTGAGTAGCAGGCATACATCCAAGCTTCAACATTTATAATAGTAGCAAGATTAACATCTTGTGTACCTTGAATCCTCATTCATTATCAAACATTCCTGATTCCACCCTGTTTATTTCAAACAAAACCCAGACTATAAATTCACCATAGTGCACATTCAAGAAGAATACAAGCAAATTATAAGTTTGAGAGACATTCAATAGGCAATCAATTTTAAACTTACAAAGAAGTTAACTATTACTGACATTCAGGCAATTAAAGGTGCCGCCGCACGATTGGCTTTACATGCACTCGAGGAATGAGTATTCAATTATTTTAACGTACATTAGACAATCTAATGACCACAAATAAATAAAATGTTTCTAATTAGCATTACAAGACGGCTTTGTTTTAAGTTTATGGGTATTTGTTAAAATTTATAAACATTGATTATTTATTCTATTAATTAACGGTTTCTGATTTTCCGCTGTATTAAAAAGCTTCCAAGATCCATTTAAGGGTGGATTTCCGGGATGAAAATTCGCTCTCCACTCCATTGGCAAAGACCACTCCCTATGTATCGCTTGAACTATTCTGTAATAATACCCGTCACTAACACTACATCCGTTTTCACATACAAGTCGGATAAAAGACTAACAGACATAAAGTTAAAAAACGTGTATTTATTGATATTATATACATAAAATGAGTACTAAAATGTTGCTATAGCAAGTAAGCTATAAAATACAATACCAAAAACTAAACGTCGTCTCCAGAGCGACAGCTATTTCTATGTATAACTTAGTCAAGTTCGGTTTACCTAAAGCAAACAAAAAAGCTTATATTTTAAAATCTTCCGGGAAAGTTACCTTGGTGTTATTCCGAGATAATAATCCTAAGTCCATATCCAGGAGGTAAGCTATACATGCGCTTTTTATCAAGATCCGTGCCGTTACTAGGTATAAAATAGGTTAGAAACAAACACTAGGCAAATTTTCGCATTTATAATATTAGTATGGATAGACACATTAAGTATAAGGTAGTGGCCATGATTTTCGTGCAAAATCGTATGTACAGTGACCTCGAAATGTTGTTCGTTAAACTCCGTAAATTTGGAGAGCAGTAGGCGTAGGGTTATTGTACGGTGGATAGCGGAATTCGGTTGCGGCAGCCCGTGACCGCAGCCCGAAACGCACGATCCGTAAATTAGTCAGGAGCTTCTTATGTATCTTTAGATTGCTTGCGGTGGAACTTGGCTTAACACTTCACACTTCAATTACACAGAGTCAGTATGTGACCCAAATCGGCACCGAGCCTATTTGGTGTGGTATGAATGCGGAATGCCATTTGCAGTGCGCCGCTATTTCTCATTGCAGTATTGCACAACTGTATAGCAATAACTTTGTAAAAAAAAAAAAAAAGCGAACGCAAATGTAGAAATATAAATGTTCTATGTGGTGGGTTTCAGCAGCAGGTGCTGTTCTAGCGCATAATTTACAAACGCTTAGGCTTATCACAACATTAAACGCAGCTCCGCCGTCGCGTCGGGTGCATTTAAACTCGTATCGAATCTCTTGGCTCCTGACAAATGTTGTTATATTTTTAGCTGTAACGTATCGTTTAAATTCATTACCAGTATCTTTCAATGATAAATATTTACACTACGATTAGGATAATAATATTTTATCATCTTACAGACTACTAGCTGTTGCCCGGGACTTCGTCCGGGTTAATTTTAAAACTGTTAAAATCCTGTTATTTTTTCTCGGCTATATCCTATGGCCGTTTCAAGGGTGCAAACTATTTCTATGCAAAATTTCACCCCGATAAGTCAAGCCATGCATAATTAATACTATTCTTTTAAACTCCGAGGTTAACTTTTACCAGCATTTTTTCGGGATAAATGTTATGGTATGTCCTCCACGAGGATGCAGGCTAAATGGGTGCCAAATTTCATCAAGAATAGTTTTACGAATGAACCCAACATAGGTAACAAACAAACGGACACACTTTCGCATATATAATATTACAATTGTCTATGAATTACAAAGCTCAACAATTATTTAGTTGTAGATAAATTTGTTCAGGCGCGCATCGCTCTAGTAAACCGTTTTAGACAAGGTTTAAGTGTAACATAAAGTACTTTTAAAGCTAAAAGCCTTGGAAAACATAGCGTACTAATAAATCAGGATACAGTTAAATCGGAGTTTTATGTATGTGAAGACGTTCGTACAAGCTAAGAAAAAGAAGAAGCGAAAATTTTTTAACTGATAAAAAGGGATGTTATTTTTTACGTTCCTCATATTTTGTTACGTAATAATAATAATATACTAAGACAATACACACAGCGCCACCTAGCCCCAAAGTAAGCGTAGCTTGTGTTATGAGTGCTAGGATAATTGATGAATATACATATAAATACTTATAATATCCAGATAAATTCCCAGACACTGAAAAACATTCATGTTTACCACGCAAACATTTTCCAGTTGTGGGAATCGAACCCACGGCATTGGACTCAGAAGTCAGGTTCGCTGCCCACTGTGCCAACATGCCGACACATATAACTACTATCTGCGCTCGCATTGAAGCACCGTGGTGGGTAAAAAGGGAAACTCAATTATTAACTGTATAATTTACTAGCGATTGCTCGCGACTTCGTCCGCATATACTTCAACTTTAAAAGATAGACATATGCTGTCGCGCACTTTTTATTGGTGCTATGCTCTTTTTGGTCTTAGCGTGATGATATATATGTAGCCTATCCTCTATAAATGGGATATCCAAAACTAAAAGATTTTTTTCAAATAAGACCGACAGAGTAGTTCTTGAGATTATCGCCTTCAAGTAAACAAACAAACACAGTTTTATAGGACACATTGAAGTTAGTTTATTCCAGATTAAATGAGATATAAGTCCAATGTAGTGCATATATTAAATAATCGAACTTGCTTTATAAAACAGATGTGACCGTTTCATAAATTAAATACAAAATGTATGAACAAATTTTAGAAGTGAAGTAAGATTTTTTTTTCATCTCAGTCGAGCTACGAACTATCTACTACAATGCAACAGTTGTTAGGTATAATTAGGTACCTAATGCACTGTGTTTACCATTTTCAACAAATAATAAAATTGAATACTTACGAGCGTTAGTTGCACACCTCAAGGCGTTAGCTGCACTAACGAGAAAGTGTAAGACTAGAATAATTTCAGAAACGATTTGAGAGGCCGCACACAGACTAAATTACTGGAGAAGTTCCTAGAAAGAACGAATTACGCAATGCTTAAAGGAAATACAGATCACAAATTGTTTCTTTGGTAAGTGTTTATGAATTGGTTATGCCTCGGTTCTGCGTCGCTACACTATATTGTTTTAGTATGCTTTGAAAATAACTAATAGTACTTACTTAAATCGGAAGATATTTGCCACACAAACAAGTCAGAACGCCACAACGTCAGTCAAGTCAAGGTTGCATTGACATGGATATAGACTATAGTCTGTAAATCGCACATGGGCTTATTTTCATCCCGGAAAAATTTATCTACTGTTTGTGTGTTATTCACAGAGCAAGTGATCGTGATATTTTTTTAAACATATTTAGTTTAGTCGGCAACAGCTAGTTGTCTGCCTATAATTTAAGTATAAAAAGGATATTTATTGCAAACGGAAATTCAAACCAATATAATGTTTATGTTTCAACGTGGATACTAGAAGATTTTATTATCTATGTTTATCCTGGCGGCATGAACGCGCCAGACTATCATCAAGTCTCTCGATTAATTTAACCGTGGGTATACAAGCTCATAAGCGCCTAGTCACATGGGGCGGATATAAGCACTTTCTGAGATTGCCCCGATACTATCTGAGATGTGAGACGATCAGTGTTGGAACAATACGCAATTAATGATGTACCCGCACCTCATTTTGCGTAACAAGCAAGTGCTATTTCTCATCACTAATGAACTGCAGCTATCCTCAGATGTTGTCTTAGGCCGTGTTCAATCCGAAGAGGCCATCAAGGCCACCTACTACCTCGTTTGCTGATAATAATCTGCGGCCATTTGCCGTGCGTGACTATTGAGTAATGCCAAGTATTAATAACTGTAAAATAAACAACAAGCAACCCACACTAATTAGGAAGTCTGTCGTTATCAATTAATGTACTGAAAAGCAGTATGGTGTTGATATCGTACATACAATATGTAATTTCAATCCATAGAACTGCAATAAAACAATTGATGTAGGAGTTAATCAATCAAAATAATTTAGATTATTTTTACTGTTTGTTTTGTTTAAAAATTACACCATTAATTGTCATAAGTGTATCCAATTCCCACTCCCAACGACAGGGTTAGCTAATATGCGCTGGGCAGAAGGGTTGGTGATCGCAGTAGAGGCTTGTAGTAGCACAAAGGACGCTGCTTCCTGTTTCCGGTATATTCCTTTAGTTACCGTTAGTAAGAGTATAATTGTGTGGAATAATATCATAGTAAAATCTTCTTAGTTAGAAATGTAATATTGGCGGGAGTTTTTAATACAAATTCAAAATGTATTCATGTATTTTACAAGCACCTATGAAACGTTCATACATAGCTGTTAACTTCATTGTGAGGTGATAACTACATTCGTTAACTTAGAACTAAAGCTTGGACTTCAACTGTGAATATCTTACAACTAGGTGCTAATTGTAGTATATGACATGTGGCCGGTATATCGCAACTCATGGACAGTAGCGGCGGTTATAAGGACAATAAAGTGTTTGCGGTGTGTGTATAGATGATTTAGATTGTGCGTTGGGAGGTGTCAACAGGTCGCGGGCTGGGCCTATCTATCTAATCGGGCGTCGCCACGTCGGTGGGCGGCGATCGGGATAACGCCAGCCCACACGCCAATTATGTGGGAAGAAGTTACGATTCCTCGCGCGATACTGCCACCGGACCAAACGGATTTACTCACTAATCGCGAGGGTTAATCGAAAAACTATTAGCGTGCCACTAAAATCAATGCATTTAGATAGCGAAAATGGCTTTAGCTTAGTCTATAACAATATTTTACTGCTGTTTGCGTGCTAAAGGCTTAAGTGCCGTTTTCTTTATTGAGTAATTGATGAATCGATTTCGACTGAGATATGAACGAAGATTTATGTTTTAGGAAATATGAAATGGGTATCTAAAATTGATAGAAGCAATTATAGGATTCTCTTCTGCTTTTAATTATATATACCTACTACAGCTACAGTTACCTAAACAGTTATTCGACGGTTTAGTTAGCAATGTTACCGACGACAATCTAAAGAATAGTGTGTAATTTAAGGATTCGAATGTAAATTTTCTTTTAATCGAAGCTAAATGTAAATATACGTAAAAAATCCGCGGCTTAACTGTTTTTTCAACTTTTGAACAGTTTTTTGCGATAGGTCTTTTTAGGTAGCTAGTGGGCTATATAGTTACCATCACTTTACAACTTATTGTTAAAACAGAGCTTAGCCAGTATTATATTTTCTCTCTCGCTATTTTAACTCAGTATAGCTCTGGACGAGAAATCCATATTTTTTAATATAAGGCCACTGGTGTATTCCTGTCGGTTGCTTCAAATCATTATCACCTAATATCCAACTAGTGGGTCATGCTTCCTCTGTAATAGAAGATAGTGATATAGAGCTTCGATTTTTGACGCGGCTCCAATTCGGGCTTGCAGGCATTGACAAAAAATATTGTGAGTTGGCTGAACGTCCTCTCACAGAAACATAATAAGAATGACGCCTGTTTTTTTATTTCGTACTAAATGCTCATAGATTAACTATTTTGACCTAACCCTAACTTAACCAACGAGACCATCGCTCTTCGCCTAGTATCGCCTCGATACAATAAACATAATAAAAATCGACTCACGTACAACAATCAAATGCATAGTCCGAAGTGCGTCTAAGCATAATTGAATGTAAAAAAGCAACACAACCGCGAGCGACTTGTCTAGCTCAGTCACCTCATCGATGCGATGCAGTCAGCGACCGAGAGGTAATTACAATAAACACGGTTCACGTGCAAGCAGGAACCATCCGCATAAAGGACGAGTTGCCTTCATCTCGTAATACATTGGCGGAAATGAGTTATTTCTCAGTTAGTTTCTCCTATTTAAGAACTCTATCTACATCACGACAATTTTGAGTGCAATCTTTACTATCCCGGCATCATGGAGGAAGTAATGTGAAAGTGTGTAAGCAATCAATCAACTTGATTTTTGATATAGAGTTAGTTGAAAAGGTAGCAGAGAGTTACAGACTATTTAGTATTTTTTATCCAAGGAAAACAAACTGTTTCCACGGGACCGTAAACCGTAATAAACGCGGACAAAAGAGGAGGGCAACAGATAGTTCATATTTAACTAAAATAGTTTAAGACATTTTTGAAACTGTGGCAACAAACGTACCCGTACGATTTTTATTAAATCGAAAAGCGCCCGGATGTACTAAACCTAGTACCTAATAGTAATTAATGATGAGATGCAATTATTTCCAATGAGCAAAAAAAAGCTTTTTAATTAAATAGCCGTATTCATTTCGTTTGCCATTCCTGCAGCTGTTTCGATCCCAAGTAGAGGCAATGAAAGTTTATAATTTTTTTAATTTCTCTGGTCTGGTTGTGTGGGACACTTTGGCCGCGCTTCCACCCCATAGACGTGCCGCCCAGCTATTTAGATTTCTTATACGATGCTGCGTAGCAAAAAATTAGTGGTATTAGCTAAATACCTGCCACTGACACAATCATAACAGGATAGCCCGCTACTATCTTAGACTGCATCATTACTTACCACCAGAGTTGAGATTGTAGTTAGGGGCTAACTTGTAGTGGAATGGAAAAATTACTATGTTCGCGATTAATAAAACGAGTCCTAATAAATTCTAAATTTCCTTGGATCTTTCTGACGATTGCCGCGTCTTCCAGCCTCGTATTCGTTTTATCACGCACCGCGATCACTCGCAAGTTTAATAAACTCTCATCAATAACGCAAATGATAATTATGGTAACCTTCTGCAACGCATTACTATTGTATTAGCATTACATCACATAATCGGTTTTTCCATCTGTAAATTTATTATCCTTTAGCAGCTGATTGCGACTTTTTTTCGGTTATTTGCAAACCCCGCAGGATCTTTTACTTATCCGGGATAAAAGTTTCCTCAAAGATGATCACTTCCAGTATGTTAGCTGCCTCTTTGCATAATTTCGCCTAAATACAGCACACAAACATAAATAAAGGTTTTTTTAAAGTATTTTTTACAACAAAACGTAAGGTAATTGTAGTTAGAATGGTGCATACAGACAAAACCATTCAGAAATATATTCCACGGAAAGTATTTCAAATAAACTGTAATTTCGAGATAAAAGTGCTTTAAGCGGTCGTAAGATGTCTGAACTAAATCTGAAATGACAGTTCTAAAAATAGTAGGTACCGTCTTTGATTAACCGGAAGCGTGGTGAAATAGTGTAGCACTTCTGTGCAAGTACAATATAATTATGGTTCAGGATCATTACTGTAATACGAGGGTGCTCACTCTACGCTCACGAACATAACATAAGACTTTAAACAAACTAAAAAATAAAAAAAATAGTTCACTTCCCGCTAGTACTCTACATACCAGATTTTTAACTGTCGATTACTGAAGGGTAATTTATTTATGAAGGAATATGCATGGGTTGTTTAACGATCCTAAGAATATTCTCTGGATTTGAACGGCAATTATTCTCATTCAAGATTCATATATTTCAAGTAGGCTTATTTTATAGGCACTTTTGAAATGTAAAGTCTCTCTGTTTGTGGTGATTCTACCACCAGAAGATGCCGGCAAGAAACAGCAGCTCTTTTCTATCGTTTAATTTTCATGCTGCATCCTGTAAAAGATGAAAGCTGCTGAGCTGGCTGCTTCCAGGCAACTTTGCCATTAAGAACTTCATCAATTGTGTGGTAATCTCGTGGTTATAAATTTGTTTAGCATATTGTTGAAACTTATGCATTATGGTAACCAAAATTACCTAAGGAATCATATTATATAAAAGCATATACTCAATCCCACCAAAGCTTTTTGTACTTTTCGCAGACGATATTATGCAGATATCAATAATTTAGGTTCATTTGAGAGCCGGTAATTATAAAATTTATATTATGGTAAGATTATAACTGCATCATGGGTCTAGTAGTTAGCACGGTTAACTACGGTTCACGTGCATTAGTTTCCTTCCTCCTGACAAGAAGAAATCTGGTATAAAAACTAAAGAACGAACAAATATCTTTCTTATTTTAAGGAAATGAAGAAAAAAAATATATGAGCTCAGCTAAAGTGCAATGCTACAATGATTGTTTAACAGGGGCTATTATTAAGAGTTAAGTATCGTAACCACTCGCGAGGTAGAAAGGAAGAGTGCCTGTCTTAGTAGCAACGGAGAAAGCAACTGACATAACACGAAAGGGAACTTCAAATCCACACAATATATAAACATAGACTTTACCAGAACCAACCTTTCCTCATTTCATTATAAGACAGAATCGATCTCGGTAACTGGTAGGTGCACCTTCCTCATATCGACGTACAAGTTTTTAATGTTGCACGAAGGGAATAAAAGGGCAAGTTGGAGGATAAAGTACTTCCTGTAAATGTATTTTACGTGATTGTAATTACAATGCTGTTACGGAGTCTCGATGATACTGCTTCGTCGGGGCCCGCGCGGCGTGATCGATTATTTGGTTTCCTACAATTTTGTGCTTTTCTTTATTTCGCTAGGCGATTTGGATCGATAAGGGTGTTGAGATGTAGCATAGATATAATTTTTTTTATTTACTCTATGGATAGGAGCAGGTGCTACTTTGTGGAATTCCGTGATATGTAATGTTATACTTATATTTTCTTATAAATAAGCTCAATTTTTAATTTAATCCACAGTTAGGCAAATCTGCTCGGTGCAATTCACAATATGTCTGTTGACTATGACGTCAACATCACTATCTGCTGCCGTGGAATTGATTTTACAGGAGTCAATCAAGACTCAGTCCTTCGAACGGTTTGATATTATTATATTCGAACAGCAATCGTTCTAAAAGACTTTGTACTGACTGTAAGACTGAATAAAATTTCACCCGGAGATAAAAGCGGTGGGAAATGCAATTGACCTTCGTTTAAGTAAAAAGCTTTTACTACATATGGTGAGCATAAATTGACAACGAAGAAAGGAACAATAAAACCAAACAGGAACTTTTACTTGTGATGCAAAGACATAAGGTTAGAAAGTGGGACCATGAAATGCGTCAGATAGTAAAACGTCCGGAGAATCGCGTGTCAACTAGACTAAACATTATCATTCCACGTACGATGTTAAACCACTTATTCGGTTTGTATGACCGTTATCCAGCGCACGCACGCCGCTTGCATCAATGGCATATTTTTCCTCGGCGAAACTCCACGCACATTTGCCATTCAAGGTTAACCCGGTCAGTGTAACTCATTGTTTACATTAGTGTCTCAGCGCACTAAGATCAGTGAACTGTGTGAAAATGTTTGACTCGATCGCTATTCATACGGATTATCCATCGGACTTGTACGACTGAGCTTATTAAATAAAATAACAGAGAAAGCATCAATGGCACGCCATAAATGAAAACGAGGCACCGTTCAATCTGCGTTGAGATTGCACTCTACAATGCTATTCCGATTTTTATGATCTTTAATAGTCATTGCCGAAAGATATAAACGTCTTAATACATGTATTTACGATAATGAAATGCATAGAGTGGTCAATAGAAGACTTGAGGGCGTGGGTTTATACATTTTAAGCGAATGTCGTTTCGAATCAAGATAGGAACACATGCGTGCCTAGGTCCTGCGTAGCCCACGGGCAGAACCATTACGTTAATAGGAGTACTTCCATTAATTACAAATGTATTCAATAATTAAAACATACGCCCTCTCATCTTGACGGATACGATGAAAACGGTTGCAGCGGGCATAATTTATTCTGATCGACTCATATAACATAGCATTAATTTGAATAAAGTTTCCATCATTAAAACAGTTTAGAAATAGCATATTGCAATGAACTTAAAAATAACTGTTATCTTGCATCTGTTTTGTGCAGATCACCTAAATGATAAAAACTGATATTCAGATTTGCCGATAGCATTGAGGTTCCTGATTTGATACAAATTTGTAAATTAGGGCAATGTGAACGGGATGTGCGTACTCATTAATGTAGAAAGTAAACCGTATCCGCGAGGTCGCCTGTGTTGATAAACCTGTCCGGTCTTCTGACCGTACCGCACAAGTTACTTGGACTGGTTTACTGAAAGCAAGACTTGTAATGAACTTCTTTACAAAGATAACATCGTTTCCCTAAAAACATGACCGTCAAATTAAATGCATATGTCCCAACCCTTTTCAGTCGATAATATTTATAGTAGATTAATTAATTTTACAATATAAACAACATTTTACAATAAACAATTTAGGTACGCCTAAGTTTTTTAAAGTTAGTCATTTTAAAACAAAATAATGGGTATGGGTACAACAGTATTTACGTTAAGATTGCAAAAAATTTTAAAATAAAACTTAGTATACGAGGTTGGATACTGTATAACATTAAAATGTTAATTTCGCAAGAAATTCATTTTGATAGGCTAATTTTCATAGCGCTACATTACGTCTCAAACTGTTGGAAGTGAGCTACGACTCAATACTAAATCCGATTTTGTATATAACCCTAAGTGTATGGAAGTTACGACCTGTAAACCGTTTATTTTATTAGCATGCTACATTAGTAGTTGGATCGTGGAATCTCTCAATGATTAGTGGATACAAATGCTCCAAAAGCATTAATGTAACTAACTAATCATACGGTTAGACATTAGGATGAACACTATTCTAAAGCCTCTGGCGATTTATGGCCTAACAGTTAGTTTGGCTATTAAAAGACAAAGCACTTTGGAAAGCGTAATGCATAAAATATTGAGGTAGGTTGGCGAGTGCAAAGTACGGCAGTAAAACACGTAGAAATGCAATATGCAAATAAGAGGCAGGAATTTTAAATTTTAGTGTTATATGCTCGCCGGTGTGCCCAATACGAGCAAACGTCATGCCATCCGTACATTTTAACGAGAGCGCGATCCCCCGCACCGATAGCGACAGTCTAATGAAAAGCTCTCTGAATAATGCATTAATACCAGCGTTAAATCGTGAGTACCTACAATCCGAGTAACGACTAGAAAATACTAGATGCAAATTTAAGTCAACACCAACGCCGATAAGCTTCCGCTAGCAATTCCAGAAATGTACCCAACCATAGGAATGAGTTAAATGTACTCGTAGTTAATCGGTTGTTTTAGTGGTCGGCACGTGAAATACTGACTCCAAATATTACATCTGACAGCAGATATAAACGCTATTACTTTTAAGCATAACTTGCTATAATTAGCGCGAATTATAGTTGTTTTGGTCATTCATAGATTCCGTGGAAACCGTGTGATTTCCCGAGATTGTCCGTGTGCAAGCTATTTCTAAGCCAAATTTACTAAGATAGGTTTAGCTGCTAAGTCGTGATTTGTTGCAATCACGCATAGATGTTTCTCTGGTGCTTTTCCGGAATAAAAGTGCCTATGTCCGATTCCAGGTTACAAGCAATCTCCGTCGCCAAATTTAATTAAGATCAGTGCAGGTTGATTTAAACATTGGTAAGACTGAAATAAGTGAACATACAGACAAACTTTCGCATTTATAGTCTTAGTAAGGATTAAACTTAATGTTCAAAATGTAATGGGACTTCCCCAAGACCTGCTTTACAGCAACATTACATCTGAAGTTAGTACACAATCGAAAGCCACTTGTGGTTTAGGTTAGGTAACTCTTGTTTGTTAAAAGTTGTATGCGTGACTCGGAAAGCCCAGAGGGCTTCGACCGTAACATATTCAATGTTTGAAACATAACTTAGGACTGATAGCGATAGTGTTAGTAGTGGCGTTGTCAAACTGCTGGCGACTCGGCATCTTATGTCGTGCTTTGCCTCACGCTGTGACCCATGCTCACCCTCTCTATTGAAATGTCAGTACTCGGACCATTGACGAGACAATCGTAAAACACAATGTTAAGGTCACATCATGACTTCAATAAACAACTCCTAACATGGGAAACGTGATGTCGTCGACGTAGTCTTAAGCGGAACATCCCAAAAGTGTGTCATCCTTGTACACAGTCAAAGGGAATTCGTGTTAGCAGATTTGATGTTGCGGTTTTACCTTTCGTTTAATAAAGTTCTGTTGTTCGTTTTAGTATCAAATAAAATAAATTTAGAAACCATTTTAATACGTAATAAAGTATACGCTGGCCATGTTCATTGGTAAAGTTTTGCCTGTTGACGGTATTCAGTTATAATTTTAACAGTTAAAATCGAGTTAATTTGTTTCTCAGGGTGGAAGCGCATTTGTATGAATTTAATCAAATTAGTAATCAACAAAACATAATTAAAAACTTGCAAATACCTAATTTCTTAATATCGCAATGGACTCAATATATGTGGGAATACGTTTGCTTTCTATTTTGTAATCAGTTGAAAGTCTATAAGAGTTACAACTTGATAGTTTAGCGAGAAACTAATAGTTACCAATAAAAGTACTGTGAGGGTAAAGGGCAGGGCTAGAACAGAAAAGATAAGTAGTAGCCGCAGCCGTACTTACGGTTCCCGCGTTCCACATATTGCGAAGTAACTATTGAGGTCGGTATGCCTTCTTCGTAAATACTGGATAAGCATTCCCCTTTAAACCTCATGAAATTTATAAATAATGTAACTACTTAGGATTATTTTATAAATATTTCACCAGCAGCGATTTTACCTAAATATCAAAATGACGGTGAAACACAATAAAGCACAACTCAGCTGCGTCACATGAGATTTAGGGTCGTGTATTTAGGGATCACTACATAATGATAATAATAATTGAAATACCTCTTTCATGACAATTTATCTTCGATGTGTAATTATTCTCTCGATCCAAAAAAACTTGAACTGAATCAAAATCAATAGAGCCGTTTCAGAATTCATCTAATGTGTTTAATACTTATTAAAATTAAAAACACATTTTTTTTTAAATATATATACGACAAAATATGCGACTTTAGCTCTCTTTCTGAAAAACGTAACAAACTATCACCGTTCGCAGCTTCGATAGCGTAATTTGTTATTATTTCGACCATAGTGATTTACTCCTCTGGCTCCTGATGTTAAAATTACAGCAACAAATAAAAGAATGTTTCAGCATCCCAGAATAATTTATCATAGCAATTTGTATGTCAACAGGACACGGGGCGAGCCATCCAGCGGCAACATAGCGGGGTTTTACTTTCTTGAAGTGGCCTTAAGAAACTAGTTAAGAGAAAGTAGGATTACTATCGTACCAGTATTTATCGTTATATAACATTAACCAGAATTCCCTTACATAGGCGTCTCATTGAACTAATTCTATTATATCTAAGCGTACATAATCAGACTATAAGTAAAGATTGTAAAAAAAAACAGGAAGTTCTTTTTGACTGGAACTAATGAACATCTACTTAATACTGAATTAGGTCGACAGCATCGTGCGTATCCATCAGTCCACGTTTGTAGAAAACTGGCACTTTCTCATAAATATTTATAGAAACCACAATGCCGTTTTCGTACGCTTCCATATTCACTCAGAATTATAATAGCTGTGTCACTAGGACCCCGAACAAGAGCCGAAACGTTTTGCATTCTCAATAAGTTCAAAGTTTATTTAAAACGTAATCTTACAGAAAAATCCTGTTACAACGTTAAGAATTACTTAAACGATAAATACGCTTGGGTGTGAATTGCTCTAACTTCAAAGCGAAATATAAATTAACTGTAGGATGGTGATATCAAAAAATAAAATTTATCCCGGCTAAGTTTTTTGTGGGCTCTTCTTAGACCAGGGCGCGTTTAGAACCCTCGTAGCTTTAGGTTTAAGTTGGAGTGATCACCAATTATGTAAATATATTATATGTATGAACGCTTCATAAGTGCCTGTGATAGATAAATAAATAAAGAAGTTTTGAATTTGAATTTGAATTTTAAATCCCATTATGGTGGATACAAGATTCCATTACTTCTACGTTCAGTTACTTATAAAACGATACGGCAAATATTGTCTATGTAATGACATAAAAATTTTGCAGATTCTGCAGGTTTGGCAATGGCCAAACCTGCAGAATCTGCAGAATTTTTACGGAAAGCACAAATAAAATATCTAATACAGAAGAGTACTACTATACTGACTCGTGTGAATTTTTTATTAATCTGAAAAGTAAAGTCTGTATTGATTTCAGCTTTCTTATTTGTGGAATATTCTGTTTTTTATGTTGTGGTTACTGACGGATGTTTCGGTGTAGAGCAGGTTGGCGGCATGGTTAAAGCGTTGTGGGTATACTGCTAGTTGCCATAGTTGTAACTGTTTCCTAACAATTTAGTAACTTTAGTTTGACAATGTCCAGTAAAAAGTATGCGATTTATATAAGTTGTATGTATATATGTGCTTCTTTATTTTTTAAACAGCTCGTTGTGAGTTGTTAATTAATGCGATGGCCGTTTTTAATACTTCAATGTATTGAACAAAAATAGCTAAATCAATCACAGTTAAATTTTTCACATTCGACTTTTTTAATTACGGTAAATTAAAAGAATAAATACGAGTAATTATACTCAATGAAATTATTACATACGTGACGAAGATATCAGAATTATTAAAGTAAATCATTTACCAGAGAATATAAAATGAGAAACGCATCACGCGCCATGATTTAGTTTAAAAAGAGAACACGAAACTGCGCCGCGATCGACAAAATTTAATCAAATTATTTCCGTCACAATATTTTTTTTGAATCGTTTTTCAAGCCAGTCCATTCACCTCGGTGGTACACGTAAACGCAACCGCTTGTGATTTAGTACTAAATTGATGTGTCGCAAGATAAGAATTAAAGCAAGGAATATTTGATTCAAAGTTTTGGTGGAGGTGGGAACTAGCAGTTGGTTTATTCCTCTATTGTTCGAACATGCTTCCAATCGGCATTTCTATAGTTCCTGTAGTAGCAGTGACTTGAAAATTTATGTTGTTTTCAACAAGTCAACGGAGTAACTGGGACGTACAATGTCTATGATAGAAGAACGATAAACCTGCACTTCGTGTAGGGGAACAAGTCTTTAGTTATAGGGTTGGTAGACTGAAGGAAGACAAATAAATTTTAAACGTCCTGCCATCACTGGTTTTCTGTTTCATATACTGCGTTCACATAAATAAAATTACAATGGTAGTAAACTATTTCAATGTTCAGAAATACTTGTTAAGCCCGCGGAGTATTCCAAAATTAGGTTTCAATAAGAAATACTATAGGTATATTATGTAGGGATTTTTATTGTGTTTAAGTGGAAATGGAAGAGTGCACGGAGCGTCTACGAAGTATTTTAGTTTGCAACGTTCAGAAATCGATTTCTGTTATGTCACACTCTTAAGTATAAACGTTATAATAGACACGCAAGATTCCCGCTTTGTTAACACAGGCGCATACTTCCAAATGGGTCAATATTTACGGGTTATCGACCGCTCTCTTTCAAACAGGACTACGAAAAGGAAATACTGATGCGGTACGACTACGAACACGATCAAACTACAAACTGTTATAAGTTTCAATAGTGAAATTACATCTGATAACATCGAGATAAAAGTACGATTCGAGCCGAGCACGCATGTTTTAGTACAGCAGCCGTTATCTAATGCGAATTTACAGCCCGAGATTAAACTACTTTAAAACACTGCGAACATAGAAAGGGCCGATGAGAGGCGTCTTCGGTAATGGCTTCTTAACGTAATGGCGATAAAAACACTTCCTCGTATTGCTCACGTGTGAATATTACCCGGCATCGCCATGACAGTGACGGATGGGGCGCGGGTGGCGTGACCGAATCGCGCGCAGGTGTCGGGACGCTCGGTGATACGTACTAACGCGGCACCCATGATTCTTACACCTTCAGTGCGTAAA
This sequence comes from Pararge aegeria, assembly GCF_905163445.1. NCBI lineage: Eukaryota > Metazoa > Arthropoda > Insecta > Lepidoptera > Nymphalidae > Pararge > Pararge aegeria. The sequence goes on from NC_053189.1 coordinate 10,713,269, forward strand.
CGTCGCAATTTACACGTCAAACAAAAGGGACAATAAGAACCTATCAAGACATAGAACACGTGACAATTAGCTGTAAATTTTTCGGGTAGCAGGTAGACACATTCGATATCACAGTCATGTGTGTCAACATATCTTTATGTGCTAATTTGTGATTCGACCTTATACTTGCATATTAATGCTTTATTGCTGGACACATATCGATTTAATCTCTTAAAGGAGATAGGGGTCTAGAGCTTCAGCTCGCATTAGAGCAACCTAAAGGGCTCGGAAGTAGTCGGTTTCACCCCTTATATATTTCTTTGTACACCTCTGGGGTGCTTAGAAAATATTCTCACAAGGTCAGCGAAAGCCTTTTATAACTATAGAAGGTGCCCGCGGCTTCGTACGCGGTTTTTTGGTATTTCTTGAAGCCTGCGGGAACCGTACATTTTCCAGTGATAAAAAGTAGCCTATGTGTTAATCCAGGGTATAAAAAATCATCATTCGAAAATTCAGTCAAATTGGGTCTCTGGTGTTTTTGCGTGAAAGAATAACAAACATCTTTCCATCCATCAATCTTTCGCATTTATAATATAATAGGTTAGATAATTCAATGTTAACACCAATCTCAAACTCTACGGTGATCTGATAGGATCTTAGAGCTTATGAGAATAAGTAAGAAATCAGTATGCGAGTACTTAACTACCATATGTACTCCTATGTATGTAGATATATATCACTATTTAGATTTTGAAAAAATGACTACACATATTTGTCTTTGTGTAAATTTCTATAGGATTTTACGTATTTCAAGGTTCAGTAGTCACATACTGGAATGATGATGATGTTTCCCGCATTACCAACCTGTATTTTTATTACTAATCATTCAGTGAACGTGAGATAGCGATGCACAACCAATAGCATTACATGATGGGATTTGATTAATGAAAAAGATTGATGGAATTGAGTGCTGGATGATAAGCGTAACTTTTAATTAGGAGATGCGCTGTCAATAAAACCTGACGGGTACAAATAAGGTTTTTTTGTTTGTTTAATTACGATTTGATTAGGATGGTCTGGAGCTGCCTCGTTTGTCTAGTGGTTGGCATTTTCAACTAAACGAAGATAACGAGGCTCTGGGTACATTTTAAAGGTGGGTATAGTAATGGGTATAGTCTTTCCATCGAGAAATAAATAAATAAACTACGACAATACACACATCGCCATCTAGCCCGAAAGTAAGCGTTGCTTGTGTTATGGTACCTAAGATGACTCATAAATAATATACATCATACTTATAAAAAACAGATAAGCACCCAGAAACAGAAAAACATTCATGTTCTTCACACAAACTTTTTCCAATTGTGCGGATCGAACCGGACTCAGAAAGCAGGGTCGCTGCCCACTGCGCCAATCGGCCGCCAAATACTCAGTACCGGACTGAAAGAATGAAATTTGGGTTGTTCATCACGTGCCTCGGATATCAGATTAAGCCGTCGATAGCATTTAATACCGCTTACATGTGGTAATAATATTTAAAACCCACCACTCAACGTTGGAGTAGCGCAGCGTAGTAGGTCCACGCTTAAGCTTTTAATCCACCTCTGTCATAAAAATGGACGCCTGTGACCTCAACTGGGATGTTAATAGGCTGAGGATGATAATATTAATTTAGGATGGAAACAATGTAAAAGGAATTTGTTTTTTTAAGCTGTCACACTGGATGTAGGGATTAATAAGCAGTTGTGCGTGGATGCAGGATTAATAGGTTGTTGTACGGATTATTGTCTTAACAATAAAACTGTAAGACGGACAACTACAAAAAAAAGTAAAACCACAAGAATATTATTTTACATGCGTGCTGTTGTGAGCTCTACACATGCGTTATTAATTAGTTTTATCCTTACCTCTGAACCTCCTTACCTCACGTTATAAAAAAAAACTCTACCTATACATAGGAAGCAGTCAGCTCCTCACCTCCCGCAAGATAGAAAAATGATTATTAATTTGTAAGATGTTTATGTTGGAAAAGTACAACGTGTAAGTTACTTGCTGGCTTCTTCTCAGTAGAATCCGCCGTCCAAATGGGTGGTAGAGTCACTATAAACAGACAGTCTTAACGTATTTTTAGTTTAACCTCGCATAGGAATATATTTAAGTGTCTAAAGTCGCTTTAAGATAACATCTACATCTGTCAGCATGCATCACACAAATTCGGTTGCAACGGAATACCAAATGAGTTTATCACATGAATTTTGTTGCCTTTCTAAAACTTCCCGATTCAGGTGTCGTACGAAAAGAGCCGGTACAGTGATACAGTTAAACATGTAAATCAGTCTATTCTTTTCTCGGGAAGGCTTAACACGGCATACAAAATTACCTGTAAACGCCACCTTTAACACATTTCAATGTAATATTAACATGTATGATGCATATTTTTAATTCGTTTTTATTAATTTTCTTTCTTGGTCTAGACTCTTTTATTTCATCCATAAGCTATACTGCCATGTTTAGTATCTGTACTAATACACAAAATCTACTTGCGTTTGTCCATCTTACACTTACTATCAACAAAATATGAATAATACAAAAAGAAGATAGAAAGAAACAACCAGAGTTCTAAATTTATTAGTGATTTAGTAACTACTTAGCTCACAAGTAATTGAGTTTAAAACCTAGTTCAGTGAATATATATAGTAATAGTAATTAAATAATTACTTAAGCCTTAAGCCTTACATATCCATACCATATAATTTAAATGCGAAATAATGTATGTTGGTTCGTTACCTATGTTTGGTTCAATAGCTGCATCGTTTCGACGATATTCGATAGGCAGAGAACGGGTAGGTACAGCGATAGCTTGCATTCTTGGGACGGCCATGAGACTTTTTTTTAACCAAGAAAAATACCCCAAAAACATCACAGTCAAGCGAAAAGAACACTGTTGAAAAATAACAATAGCAGCCATTATGATAAAAGCTTTTTAATAGAACTTGAGACCGCTTGTCAATAATAGTGACATAACGTCGGAATGGTTATGCAGTGTTTTGTCACACTTCAAATAACAAAGCGTGAAAAAACACCGTAATCCTGTTCCAACCTTACGCCAAGATAATTAATAAGGCCCGGAGAGTTTTCGGAAGTTAACGGATTATTAACTTTATTTTATAACTCGCACTAATATAAACACGTAAGGCACTGGACCGCTGCGTTCCAGCGTCTGATCTTCAGTATTATTACACATAATGACGCTAGTGCTATTGCATTTCAGTGCATACTTGTTACATTTCAACGACTTATGCAATACATCGCCGCTTATGTTTTTAACCGATATACGAATCTTTAATTGCTATAAACCTGCACCGATTTATATACAAATAGAAACGTGTATTAAGTATGAATATTTATTGAGGCCTATTTTTTTTCGTAATACTACTCAAATTTATCATTTATCATAGTCTTTATTCAGACTTTTAAATAATAAAACACAATAATCTAACACATTTTAAGTGACGTGCATAAAGATTTTAACAGTTTTAAATATAGATATACCAAAAGTGAGACAAAATATGCCGTAAGTTTTATCATTCTATTGTCCTATAGGTAGGTAAAACAGAAATACACTAGGTTATATATGAAACCCACTTTATTAAGAAACTATCTTTTATAAATTAATATAGGTGATATTCAAGATCGATGTACGGCATACAGAACTTTTCTAGTCATTAAACCCATAAATTCAAAACCCATAACTGGTCATTGATGATAGCTTATGTGTGTAACGTGTAATTAACAATAGTTCTTTCTTTGTTCAACAGGACAGGCAGCTAGCGGCGGCGAGTAGCGAGATATCGAGGTCAGTAACCCGTGCACCTTACTCTTTGCTATAGGAATTCGTGAATCTTCTTAAATAACATGCCATTACAGCTTATTAGCCGTTAAGGAAGCACTTAAGGCAAATGTAAGGAAAATAACACGTTTCGAGCACGGAGTTGTTCATCCATTACTGAAAACGTTACGTTAGTATTATTTTAATACATATTTCGCTGTTATTAAAAGAGTTACGCTTTGTGAGTGTAAGAAGATACGGTTTTTCTCTTAAATAAATTGCTCATTGTGCTCAAAAAGCACCAATGATATAATAGCAGTGTCAAATTATCTCAAATGACTCAAAAGAATAATGACCTTACAGTCAACGAAGTGTAAACATAAGGCACACATACAGTTATATTTTCTGGTAGTGCGTGCTTAGTGACTCGGTACTCGAAACATCTGTGAAACTTGAAAGCTTTTCTATCCTCATATTCTAGTACGGAAATATGGGCTCCGAAAGTACTGGACAGATTTTAAGCATTTCGCCAAAAGAAAGATGAACTATCACGAAGCTACAATTTATTTAAAAGAAAATTGAGATCCTTAAGACATAACCCAAAGTAGCAACGTAGTCGAAGGCGCGGGCAACAGCTAGTAGTTTATACATATATTTACAAGTAATAATTTCCACCAAATTCAACTAAATAAACATCATCATATCAACCCGTTACCGGCCCAGAGCACGGGTCCCCTCCCAAAATGAGAAGGGCTTAGGCGATAGTCCACCAGTGCGGATTGATGGACTCCACAAGCCTTTGAAAACGTTATGGAGAACTCTCAAGGATGCATGTTACTCTCTCGATGTTTTGTTCACCTTTGAAGCGAGTGATATTTCAATTGCTTAAAATGCACATAACTTTAGTTTAGAAAAGTCAGAGGTGCGTGCTGGGATTCGATCTAGGCACCCCGAAAGTAAAACCGAAGCCCTAACCACTAGGCTATCACCACCTGAATATCGCAACCGTAAAATAAAAGCTTCCAATTCGCAGAATTAACAGATTGGTGCAAAACTCTGTACACACTGGGACCGCAAGTACGTGAGAGTTTTCTAAAAAAAGAATTAAAACCACTCTGTGGTTACCGAAATATTCAACCGGTTTGGAAACGTCATCCTGTTACTTTTTACCGTTTCCCGACTCGCGACCCACTTTACACCGAATGTAGTACAATACTTATCAATGCCTTATTAATATTAATCAAGCTAAATATCTGCGTACTTTTAATGTTATTTAATGGCTCAACAGACAAAAAAATCAAAAAAGAAACATTGCCGTCGTCGCCACCTCTGTCCACATTGTGAGAACTGTGTGCTATTCAAGTGTCAGTTATAGACGCTATCACTTACACCTGCACAGAATTTAATTTTTTTTTTCTTTACACTCTGATATCTTTTGCAAGTTTACATTACACATTCATTATGCACATCTAGGTACCTTTAGATGTACAACGGATGTTATAAAGTTAAAAATTACATTTGCACAGAACGTAGACGTTGTGTGCCATTGAAGATTAAAGGTTGTGTGTGCGTTTGTCTGTAAAAGTTTACTTATTTGATCAATATGTGAGTATTTTCATTTAGATATGTTATACGATAATAGAAGAGGGCGCTGCAACCACAGGTATAATCAAAGTGGAATTTATAATAATATGCAATTAGTAAAGAAATAAAATAAAATTATAAACCATATAAAAGCGGTCTTCATGTCTAAATTTCCCCAAAATTAGACTTAATATGGCTTTAAGCCATCAATTATTAAATTAAATGTAATAAATTTCTAACTCTTAGAAAATTTGTGTTAATAATTTTAACTGCGAAAATCAACCTCACTTTTAGATACCAACTTATACAGTGAACCGACGCAAAGTAGACATATGACCTGCATACGTAAACGTTGAATAATGAAGTTAGAAAGTGAATAAGCGTTAAACAATACCATACTTCAAAAAAATATAGGTCAAAATATAAAAAAAAATGATGAGAGGATAAATACTGATCGATTTTATATTACACAGAACAAATTTAATATCCATAATTATTTTTACATTTGCTACTTTTCAACTCACGTATCGTTTGCCTACTTATCAATTTCAGCAACTCCTGTATATAATAAGGAAATGAGCAATGCGATCTGATAGGAATAGTCTTTGGCTCGAGTCAATAAGACATTTCTCGTTATGCAAACAGGTGGGCACAGACGGGATCTAGATGGCGAGGGTACACTGCATCGAGATTGCCAATGCATTCAATCACTCGGCATATTGTTTCCTGATTGCTCTCTTCAGATCAAGCAATGATTTAAATTTAAATAGAATTTATGTTAATTTACCGACTGCTAAGAATAGAGAGGTTCAGTATGCGGCAATACAGGAAACGTCTGAACATTATCATCCTCGGGGCTGCGGGCATGCGTCGGGAAGCGATCTTTGTGGAAGTCATAGAACAAGTAAAAGGCGGTCGGTCACTACATTTATGTCTTAGCTTGAAGGCTTTTAATTGGCGATAAATTACTTTATTATTGGTAAATACGTAATGGTCGACAGAATGGTTTAATAACAATAAATAATACCAATATGGGTTAATGACGTACCTTTAATTTATCGTTCAATTCTTTATTACTGTTAATAACAATTAGTTAAGTTTAATATTTGTTCATTATATAAGTATGATAGATTGTAATTTATTAGAATTTATTGAGAATGTTTATCCCACAAGGCAAGAACTTGCGATTAATGTAATGCCGTCAGTTTGAAAGCTAATTAAAACGACGGAAGCTCATTATACTATTTATTTCGTTTAGATGATAGATTCATATATTGTATCAAAACTTCCAAAGCTATTTACTAACTATATTTTTTATTTTACATGAATTTACACCTCAAAAAAGTTGCTGGTTCTATCTACGGCTCTTTTTTATTTTACGTTTGTTTACAGATTCTTCCATGAAAAAACCGATTTTTTTTTTATAAATAAATGTGGGTAATTACTAGTGTTTTTACCCACACTTGGAGGAAATTTTTTTTTTTTTTCTATTTATATACAATTTATAAAATAAGAAATTATACTTATGAATTGCATGGTTTTACTCGAACTACAAAGTATCTTATTATATTATGTCAGGATCTAATGAGCGGATCTAATGGAAATCGAAGTAAACTCTCAAATTTTGTAGCCACATACAGTGAGTTCGTTGAACTCTATCAAACCAAATAAAATCAATATCAAATGGAATAACGATTTACTTTGTTTTTTTCATGAAATTTCGAATTAAATATATAACCTTCAGTGCTCAATGTCAAACACTTTTTTGTAGCTTACATTTACACGCATTTGCTTGATGAGTATTGGTTAGGAAATTCATCAGGGACATAAGCGAGTGTAATTAGTCGTAAAGACATTTAAAACAAATGAACCACCCCGCCATAACATTTGACTAATGCAACTATTAGTTTAAGTTGAGCAGTAATTGAAACTAACTCTCTGGTAATCATAATTATTCTTAATGTTGCTGTCAATGGCAAGCATCTGTCTTTTAAAATAAAACATTTATTAGGTGCGTCTTAACAAGAACACCGATATTTAAGCACGAAATTATCTGATATTTATAAAAAATTAAAGAAGCTCTAAAATGGCAATCCTAACTCTATTTTACGGAATTGTAAACTTTACTTGGTGCAAAGAAAAGAGCAATATAAAAATCCTATAACGAGGTGAAAAACCGTTCAGCTATGCTGCGTTAGAGTCGGGAGCTTTTGTTTTATTTTATTTCTGTTCGCTGTTATTCGTACTTGCCGGAATTGAAAAATCTACTGTTAACTGATTTTAAACTAGAGCGACTGTTTGTAATTTAATAAACCTCATATTTTAACAAAGATTAATCAATGATACTTCATTGTAATCATAGCTTCTGAAAATCTTCTGAAAGCAAAGCAAAGCTTAAAAGAGTTACAAATTTTATTACCTGAAATAATTTTACATTTATATTATACCTACAAAAAAAGGTTTATAGGAATGGGTACTACTATGATAAATTCGTTTACCAGGTAAACTTAATATCATAACTACCTCGGTTACATATTTGTAATATAGCGAAGTATTTTATAACAACATGGTCACATTATTCGGATCGAGGTTGTAGAGCAATTAAAGCGGCCTAAGGAGTGTAGTAAATTGCTTAACGGAGTAAAGAAAAATTTATGTCGACTGTAATTGTCAGAATTTTATCATTTCTCAAAGGAACATGTAGTACCGGTTGATGTAATATGACATTAAAAATGCACATACCGTCGAATTAGGATCTTGTAATATAAGCTGCGTTAGAGTAAGAACACTTTACGAGCGCCTTTTGATAAGCTGCGCTCGATTCGCACGCCGCACCGCATGCAAAGATGGGGACGCATGACTACAATACAATCCCTGAGCGGGATTTGTGTGAACCTAATTGGATATTCGCGGTAAGCGGCCGATCCGAAAGTGAGATAGACGCTGTTGATAGCGAGGAGGCGGCGTTGTCTACTGTCCGTCCAATGTTATCACATCGCGACATCTTTATGTCGATCTGTTTTTCTACGCGTGCGCGGTGCGGCGGTCAGTAATGGTGTCCGTCTCAACGGGATTCGCGTCGGCATCGTTTCGCGTCTCATCGTGCGGCCGCAATACGTCGCTCTACTTAAAATACGTGCGAGTTTGTCCCACTAAACCATCGTCGTGATGAAAAACTGAAACGCAGTTTTTGTTCATTTTTCAGTAACCTTGATCAAATCAAGGCCGCAAGCGATTTGTGCGTGTCGGCAACGCGATATAGATTAAAAGTTGCATAGGGTATTTTAGACACTTAAACACGTGAACATATACCTGTATTCACGTAGTACTTCAGTGAAATCGCCATCTTTGACTTTAGTTTAGGTTTGGAGGTTTGTACGCCAAGCCGTCAAAAATCACAAACATTTAAAAAACCAGCCAGGTCTCGATATATTTTACGGAAAGTTTACGGAACATTAAGAGTCTAGGTTTACATAATGTAAAATAAAATTATAGCAAAGCAGAGGTACTTATCTTGATATTTTTACTACAATCAGTTATCGTCTAGCGATGAATTAGTTGCTTATATCGGTGGGTGAATGAATTTGCGCCGCACAGTGTTACCCAGTTCGTTTGATATCTCTGCATCATGATGAATCGCGATATGTGCTCAAACAAGGCACTTAAACGATCAATCGGTTGCCGATAACGGGGTGCCAGATGACGTGACACTAATTAATGCTTAAGTGTTTTAATATTCGATATAAACACTTTCAGTGTCCTACTTGAATCAAAATGTATAAAAAGTTGACGTGTGCGCATCATAAAAAAGAAGTATCTCCATTTCAATCGCCCTCAATTGAATATGACGGTTAGCTTGGCGTTTGAGGTGTTAAACTCAACAGTGTTAGTAAAAAATATTGTTGAGTGAATATCATTACCGTTTGTTAATTGCATTAGCATTGAGGACTTTTACTTTGTATTTTTTAGATCTAGATCGATACAAAAATTACACTTTATTAAAAGAACTTTATTTTGAAATTAAAAATTTTACGATTTTAATTTTTCTTTTTAATTTTCACAATCAAACCAATTACTCAAGGAATTAGGCATAATTTTCTTCACTCAAGAAAACGAAATTTACAGCCAAGGTTTTACTGATGACCAACCCGCCTAACCCAAATAACTCACCGAAAATAAAACTAAACTAGCTTAATCTGCGCTAACTTTAGGGGTGACCCCGTGATCTAATGATCAGCATTCACACTTGCATTATTCTCGGAATCGCACACTTGTACCAAAGATCACTTGGAAAACTATATCAATACATACTAAAGTAAATGTGAAATTTAATTTAAAGCTAGTATGTTTTAAATATAAATTTTTAAATTCAGTACAATTCTCAATGCTAAGGAGAGTCAGAAAACAGCGCTTATGGTTAGTGAGTACAAAAAATTTAAATACCGTTACAAGACTTCGTGCGATTAACTTGTCGGAAGTTAACACTGATTACTATTTTTATTACTCCACACCATTACTCGTACCCGACTTTATAAATAGAATTTAACTGAGTGTAAATGCAAAGATCTTGTTGGAAAAAAAATTAACCAAACAAATGAACATCATAGACAGACAATGACTGCATAAAGAAGTAATATTTGATTTATCAAAGATGATTCGTATCAATAATAACAAAAAAGTTAATAAAACGTTTCATCGGTTCAGTTTGCCCTACTTGCTCTGCGATTCAGCTTTTACCTCGATCAATTAATGTTGTTCTCATTGAGTACTTTTTGTGAGACCGGAAATTATCTTACTCGATTCAAAATCATGTACCTACCTGTGTCGTTAAATGTATAAGATAAAATGTAGTTCAGTAAAAAAATGCTGCTTAATTAGTCGAAAGTGGCTGTCCGATCAAAAGCCAAAATGTATTTAGTATACATTCATGTTACAGGAAGAGCCGAGCATTGCCCGTTATAGCATTAGTGTTTTTGCATGCGTCATCTATAGGACAGGGGTACTAGCTGTCGACTGCCGCTCCCGTACACCAATCAATTACATATTAGCTTAATGTGACCAAGATGACCCAAGACTTTCAAGTATTCCCGCAGTGCGTGCAAAACAAGTCGCCGTTGAGGTCTCCTAACTAACGGACTAGAGGTTGAGACTATGCACTTGTGATTATGGTTTATTGCTTTTAAGAATTTATGTTTATGAATGTTCGAAAGACCTGGATCGTGCAACGTGTCAACGCTTAAAATATTATTGGTCAGCGAAATAAACAAATATGATTGACGATAAATTTTCCTATAACACATTGGAAAATGGGTCAGCCATAAAGAACGTTTTAATTGCACGTATATAGGATATCATGGTCGGGTATAGGTCCGGAGACGATAAAGCCTAGGGAACAATGGCGGTTCACTTGGAGGGCGGAGAATTCGTGTTTGCCCCCGGCCACGAACACTCGCCCTTTTTGAGTCGCCGCAAAGAAAATTGCAATGATAAGAAGTCATTCAACAAATTGACTTATTTAAAAATGTGATTTCCCTTGATATAGAGTAAAGAAAATGAATCATAATTAAGTTAGGACAGTTGATAACCAAATTATTTAGAAGGAAAAGATCTTTGAGAACTCTTAGCAATTGTAACAATCTTCGTCAGAGTTAATATACTGGGGCATCCCTACCAATCTGCCGTATAAATTCACAAGCAGATACTCCCTAACACAGTGTTGTACACAATAAATTTAAGCGGAAATTCTCTTCGCGTTTTTGCGATCCCGTGCTCCATTTTGAGCGATGCACTCAAGATTAAGTAAATAATATAAGTTGGTGTCGAGCGTGAGGTTCATGGGTACTTTGGATGATTACTTGTTCGATAATGAGTTTAGAAGTCCGTTAGGCTAGACCGGTCGCATGCGTACCGTACTCTGGAGAATTCGCTCGTACCAATTAGTACCAGCAGCATATATCTTAGGTAATTTTGTTTCGTGTACACACGACAACAACCGGAGAACCTTATCCGAAACTGTGAGGGAAACGAGTGTTTTACTCAAACTAAACTTAAATAAACCGTAGTAAAATAAGAGTTTTCCTGTTTCTCGGATGTCTTACTCGTATTTTTAAAAGCTAATGAATTCCTGTATATCTAATTCATTTATTTCAAGTAGGCCTAATATAAGCACTTTTGAAACGTCAAGTCTGTCTGTTTGTAGCTCTACCACTGATTAGGAAGTCAGATTCTACCTAGAAGAAGCCGGCAAGAAACTCAGCAATGGCTCTTTTCCAACCTCAACTATTAATATTGTACAATTTAAAATTCATTTTTCTTCACTTCACTTCATCTTGTGAGAGATAAAAGCGGAGCCGGATGCTTTCAAGAAACCTTGTCATTACAAAATTCCTCAATTGTATATTAACATATTCTTTAAACTTATGGACAATTAAAAAAATATTCCAGTGGGAGGGTTTGCCCGTAATCACGACCCTGATCTGACCCTGATAGACCAGGGCTTTCCAACCTAGGCCCCGCGGCGCCCTGATGCGCCGTACAAGTACAGAAGTGCAGCGCAAGGCAATCCTTATGTACATGAAAAAAATATTTGTTTTGATATTTTTTGTGCAGCGGTGTCACGGCTTGTTACAAACTTTGAAAAATTGTGTGGAGATCACCAAGCGCAGCCATCCCATTGTTGAGGTTGTTTTATTTTTCTTGATTCTTTGTTAAAATTTATTATTTATTATGGCTTCATTAGTAGATAGTGAGGATAATTTATTTTTTGGGCCTTACCTACAAGTACCTTAGGGCGTCTATACAGTATATCTGCCGTCACCATACGGAAGATTAATTTAAATCTCTAAAAAATATCCTAACCTAACAAAATAATATATTATTAAAAGGCATTTAAACAAGCTATCAATATCCCTTTTCAAATTTAATTGTAAGTAACTTGCTTAACGGTTTTTCAAATAGCGATAAAATTGATCTTGACTCCGAAATGTTCACAATTAACGATTAATAAATGCTCTCTTTGCCGATTCGAAATGATCGTGTAATGGTCAGTGAAGATTGAAATCATTTAATAACCAAGCTTGATGTTGTAATTGCTAATAGTTAGCAGGCTACCATTTTGAAAGATGATGCTGTCCTTACAGGCGAGTTTCTATTAATTTTACAGAAGACGCAATATAAAATGGATTTTATGACGTGGGCCGTTGAAAATGATTGAATAACTTTTGCAATTTCGTGAAGGTTATTTTATAATCGACAAGTGTAGTTCAATTTGTGAAGGCGAAATATTATAAATCTTAGTACCTGTGGACACTGGTAAAGCCGCAATGCAATTTGTAGCCGGTACTGTGGCGACTACGGAAGATTGAAATGAACCTGTAAATCGAATCTATCACGTACAAGCCGCTATCATTATGGCAGCCAGTGGATTCCTTGCGGTCAATAGTCCTATATGCTCGACAGGAAGATGTCGTCATAACATAATACCCACTAATTATATTTTTCTATAAAATTTCATGTTCTTAACTATTTAAAATACGTGTAATAAAAGCGAGATACGATCAAGATGCGTTGATATCTAGACACAAGATTTTGGCGTTTAGCTGAATCTCAAATGGTGATTAAAATTTAACGAAGTGATATTGCGTCACAGCGCCATTTTGAAAACAAAGCTACTAACTTGAATCACAAACTGCATTGCTGGTGAGATGACATCTCGACATTTCCGTCAATGTGTTCTTGCTACCATCTCTGGACAAATCACAAAACATGCCGATGCCGATAGCAGTATTTACGAACTTGCAAAACTGGCAATTTATAGTTTAACCGATAACAGTGTAAATAGTTCTTGATCAGAATATAACTAGCTAGAACCGATGCTTACAGAGTGTTCTAACTCAGGAGTATGAATTTCGGTCCATTCTGCGGTTTGATTCTCGATTGACTGACATGTAGTTTTTACAATTAGTGGCAGTACAGGTTTTTAGGTTCAGAAAGCCGGGGATCATAATTTAGTCAATTGATAGTTGAAAACAATTGTTTGCCAGATGGATATTGGTCTGACTAAGTTCGGGAAGCAGAATTCACTGAAAGGCAAATGTGATACGTTGCTCATTGTATGTGATATCAGAAAATTACGTATTACCATATCTACAACGCATCGCAGGTACGTTATTATCGCAGTTCATAATTCTTGTGGAACCCCATTTCGATTGTCCATATTTCATTGGATATCGATGAGTGTATCACTAGTTAGACGAGGTGCTATTTACGAGCGTGGGCTTCGACGAGCTGTCTTGAAGCAGATAACGCAGATTCGATAGTTACACGTTTGCAAACGACAAATAGAATCCGATAGATTCGCTGTATCGATAACTGAAAATATTAGTTCCTACTTATACACGTTTGGTCTAACTTAAAGCTAGATTGTAAGAAGATTTGCTTTATGGCATGAGGCACAACACCTTTGCTTTTCGATGGTCTCAAAACTCTTTTATAATTGCCTAAATATCTGCTTAGCTATATCTCTATATCTAGTCAAATACCATGTATAACATGACGGGTACAAGGAATTTTGTATTATATTTACTATATTAGTGGAAAATAAAAAAAATGTCACAAGTAGACTATCAGAATAAGTGCACCGTTTTACTAAGTAACCTCTATCGGACTCAACTGATGTAATTAACGCTTCCAAATATGTGTGTGAGCCACACTAAATGACGGTTAAAACAAATATCCATGTAGCTCTCGATATACTATTAATTGTGATAATTTAAAAGGGATTGCGATATCGACTTTAAAAGTTTTTATATTCCAATGAAATCGAAATCATGACAAAAAAAATAGATTTACGACGAATTCACGGTTCATTTATCCCAACCGCGTATTTTATTACAGTGAAAAAACTAATTTAGTGAGTAATTCGAATTTTATGCGCATTGGAGATTTGGATAAAGTTGCCGGCAGCGGGAGGTAAGTAAGCGCGAGCCGGCGTGGTCGTGCGAAACAGCGGGCCGCCTACCGTTACACTGCACCACTTTTCCGCTCAGTTAGCGCCGCAAACGTTAATTCAATCATTAATAGTTCACCATCATCATCACCATTACCATCCCATTAGCGGCCAACTAAAAGGTATGCATCTGATTTCAGAATGAGAAGGGTGTATAGGCCGTAGTCCACCACCCTGGCCAGGTGCAGACTTCACACACCTTTGAGAAAATTGCGGAGAACTCTCAGGCATGCATTTCCCCACGATGTTTTTCTTCACCGTTAAGTGATTGATATATTGTTTAAATTTCGGAAATCGAACTTTTACCTCAAGAAATAACTGTCCCTGTGTTGACTGTCACTAATAGTTAACAGTCCTTAATATCGCAAGAAATCATCGTCGCATTTCTCACCCTTACGTATCGATGTCGATTGCAGTCTTTTAACAAGGCGAATGTCGTTAGGCCATCGTTAGCGCTGTCCTCCATACGGTTAAGTAATACAAGTGTAAGTAGTGCACCCGTCGGCGTTTGTCACGCAGCGATGATAGATGAGGAAATAAACGAGTGATATTACCTAGTTAGGCGTCTGTGTATAAAGATTGCCGGTTGGGTGATGTAGAATATCTTACACTGCCACGCTGGCTTTGCTAAACCAAATTGTCCCGAAAAGTGCCTGACTGTTAGCGACGCAAACAGCCCTCTAGTTAATTATTAATTAACAACATATACTAAACAATCTAGTCATCATCATCATCATATCAACCGATAGTTGATAGGTCTTTTGTAGTGAGTTCCAAATTCCACGGTTTTGTGCCGCTTGAATCCAGCGGCTACCTGCGACGCGCCTAATGTCATCCGTCCACCTCGAGCCTAATGTCGTCCGTCCACCAACATCTAATCAATCAATCTTTATAAATAAACAATCTGATCTTCAAAATTATTAACTGACTACTCTTTCCTGTGATCACCATCATCACATCAACCCTTTACCGACTCTCTACAGGGCACGGTTCTTCTCCCACAATGAGAAGGGTTCATGCCGTATTACACAACGCTGGCCCAATGCGGATTGGTCACACGCCTTTTACATAGCACTATTAAAATCGAACTCCAGTGTAAAGATTTTAGATTTATTCGTGTTATTCTTTTTTATTGTTCTTTTTGTTGGCATCCTTGTCACTGTTCTATTTACTGTACCTACCGATTTCTCGATCTGGATGATAGCCGTTAGTTATTCAGATTAATAATAGACTTGCTTAAAAATATTATGTGAAAATCAACTTTAGGAGATCTATTGAATTTTAAAAACAAATAAATCAATTTTAGAAATCAGAAAGGAACCGTTGTAAAACAAAAGGCGCTCGGACTTTTCAAAGTCGCTTGAAATCAATAGACTAAATAGTAAATTGAACATGGTTATCAACTTTTTTCTATTTAGGTACGTTACCTTCCTACCTACACGTAACCGGCTTTGAATCGGAATTTAAAATCAACTCAGCGGAGCATCCAAAACTGCGATGGCAAGTGATGACGAGGATAAGTGGCCGTGCCTTACACAGCTGTCATTATATTTCCGTTCGGGTGTGTGCAATCATTTTTATCACATTCGTAAATTGATTGACAGAAATAATAAATTTTTTCTTTTTTTTTAGATTCCTTTGAGTCATCGCATTACACATGAAATGAAATGTTTTAGGCATTTGATACGGGTATTCTTTTAGTCGATAAATTTAGTAAGACGAATGATAACTGGTTTATTTGGCACTTTTTCTTTGTATTTAGCTTGCATTTGTGCACACGGGGCACAGGTTATTTTGCCATGTTCGACATAATATGATTGTAGGGTAAAATAAAAGAAACTTAGTTATACGCTTTTCCATTATTTCACATTCCATTCCAAAGTATGTTGACAATACTTAAAGTAGTCTGTTTAGATTACACTATACATATTTATATATCTGGCTCCGATAATAACGATTGCGAAAACTTTCTTAGTATTCCATTATTCGCTTATTTGCAATCGCCCTTGGTTTTTCACTAAAAATCGATGCTTCTTTATTGTCCTACTACGACATATACTGTCATATATGAAGATCCCTTAAATGACACATCGACATTAGCGGGTGTCGTTCAACACAATGATATCTTTCATTTTATTCCTTCTCCGGACGAGCTCTGTCACAAAAAGCTCTTCTGCCTAATTTGTATAACAACTAAGTATAGTTGTTTTCTAACTTGGCTTACTTAAAATATTGCACCGACAATAATCGCATATTGCGTGTTGTAGAGTTTCCAATGACCGCTACCATGTACTCCATGCGTCATAACGTCACCGGAGGCGATCGTGACATCGGTGCGCGTGCAGCGCGGATGTCATGCGCTACTTACGACTGACGTAGCGCCTACTATCAGTCATACTTTATTGCCCGAATGGCGCTATAAATGCTCTGAAAGAGACTACTACACAGCCGGCAATACGTGAAGGTCGTGACCTGCGATTTGAGAGGTGCGCGCTTGTTACTATCATCAGAAACCTAACTAATATATCAATGTCTAGCACGGGGCTCCTCTCTTATCGGATAGACGGTTTGAGAGCATAGATTCACCACACTGCTCTTATGCGGGTTGGTGGGCTTTATCATAAGTTAGTGATAATAATTCGGTTATTATCACCAACTTGTGATAAAGCCGACGGCTTAATTTGTTCGTCGAGACATGGGACTTCGCAATGCCAATTATTATTCTTAGAACACAATATAGATAGATATATAGGATTTTTTTGCCCAAACCGGGATGCAAGCCCGGATTTGAGATCTGTAGTTAAACTGCTACCCACTTCACCGGCTTTTCATGATTGTCAGTTTCAAGTGTGTCTCAAAGGATAGAGATATACAACTTAATCCCACCACTCAGTTTAATGCAGGTTGGCGCCTTGGTGGGCTAAGCTAATGTAATTCTACTCTTGCTTATCAAAGGTGTTTATGATAATGTTCATATTAATATGATTCAAGTAATATTTACATTGCATAAATTAAAAAATGTATGATAAATATTTAGTGAGTTAAAACAGTGAATTATTCACGGCTGTATTTTAAAAATGTAGTTTTTATAGCAATACCCTTGGATTGGCTATGGTGTTATGGAGTTGAAAGATCGCATTAAATTTAAGTTGCGCGTCTAGTATGATGGTCAGCCATAATTGTATCGGAATTTTTGTTCTTTTATAGATAGAGATACACGACCATATCGGGTGGGTATCTCAATAGAATTTATTGCTTAGATATTTTAATATGAAAAAGACAACAAATATGTAAGACACGGCGACAACCATATTGAAATCAGATCTAATGTGCGACATTATAAGTGCATGTTTAGTAAAAAGGATTACACATATTAAAATGGTACTAACCCACTACCAAACTACGTTTCGGACGTTATTAGCTTATACAATATACATTATACTCTATAGCTTTATATATTACCCACAATAACAGAACACTGTTTACAGAAAAACCCTATGTTACTATGATCTTCTCCCAAGAAACAAATGACACGTCATTATTATTTAATAAAATTCAACATCGCACGAAATAAATCAATCAATATCTGCATTGCTATGCATAAGAATAATATGAGTAAGAAAAAAGGGAAAGAATCACCAATATCTGGGTTCATTAAAACACTTTGCCTACTAAGTTAGATAGATTTCAATACACATGAAATTCACTAAATCAGCAATCAAATACAATAGCTTCTCACTTAATGAAGATAATTCATTCGCACATATACATACGAATGCATTACAATTGCACTCATATTTCTCATATTAATTGATGCAGAATGTATTCCACGTTTTTTATTTCAGTTTCGTTTAAATCCCGAACGAAATAAACTCGACTGTCGACTAGCTTAGTATCCACTACTAAAATTAATATAGAACCTCTAGCCTATACCACGCATTTCATAACGAATGCAAACTATGCTATAGATAAAGCTTATAAACAGTTGATCGTAAAAACTGGTCTAAAGAACTGATGTACTATCGGTCATATGCGAGCAGGTGTCCCGATTCGGAAAGTCGCATCGTAGGTCAATAAACTTAAGTAAACAGAGCCCGTATATCATCGGAGTGGAGCCGGGTACTGGGAAGTGGAGTGCGCGTTTCGACCTCCGCGAACGCAATAATTGAGCATAGAAATCAAATTACAGATGATTGATGATGCCGTTATGGCACGACTGCAGCCGCAAAGGCGACCGACAGCCGGGCGGACCGTGTCATTTGCATTATAAGAATTCGACAGAATACGTTAAAAAATTGAAACAATATACTCGTGTCCAATGTATTTTTTTCTATATTAATATCTGCGATTTATAATAAAACAAACCAGCTTTTACCCGTCACCGTAAGCTATCTTAAAAACGTTGGTTGTCGCAAGATAATAATTATAGCCGGGACCGAAGGTTTGAACTTCACGTACTCTTTGAGGCAAGAGGGTGAACCACATAAATTTCTTAACTTTTTACAGTAAAAGTCAAGACGTCATGACCTGGATCTAAGGATCTAACAATCTATATGTAACACTAGCTGTT
Organism: Pararge aegeria; assembly: GCF_905163445.1. Lineage (NCBI taxonomy): Eukaryota > Metazoa > Arthropoda > Insecta > Lepidoptera > Nymphalidae > Pararge > Pararge aegeria. Next base: position 10,732,238 of record NC_053189.1, read on the forward strand.
GCTCGCGTTCTACGTCTCTACTTCGTTTATTATGGTATTCACTAGTCCCATTATGTTACTATCCTTCCCTTCAACTAACTCTATGCCTCAATTTATTTTTTTGTCAATTCACACATCGCCGCAAAGTAAGCATAGCTTGTGTATGGATGACTGATGAATAATTTAATTAATAATATACATAAATACAGATAAAAATCCAAACACTAAAAAACATTCATGTTCATCACAAAAACATTTTCCAGGTGTGGGAATCGAACCAGAAAGCAGTGTCGCAGGTCACTGCGCCATTTGGCCGTCTAATCAAATCAAGTTTATTTGTGGCTAAGTGGGGGCGTTAACAAACAAACAAACAAATAAACACACTTTCGCTTATGATATTTATCACCATCATCATATCGGGGCAAGGGTGTCCACACACAAAGAGAAGGGGTGAAGGCTGTAGTCCATCACGCTGGCCCAGTGCGGAACCTGCATGCCTGAAAATTCTCCATAATGTTCTCAAAGGTGTGTGGAGTCCACCAATCCAAAGTGAGCCAGCGTGGTGGACTATGGCCTTAACCACTGCTTATTGTAGTGGGAGGAGACCTGTGCCGTGTAGTGGGCCAGTAATGGGTTGTTCTGATTAAATGAAATACCGATAATTCTTCCTGCGATCTGAAGATTTCCTTAAGATGTTTTTCTTCGTCGGAACACGTTGCTTCGATTTTAATCTCGTAAACTTTGAAACATATACCGCTTCATTTCATTTAAATCGAACAGTGTTAAGGTTAATTCATAAACAAAGCCATTTCAGACACAGAACATACCCTCAGGTGGTGCGGCGTGCGACGTCAATCAAATTAATTGTTCTACTGCTATTTTCCGTCGCCCCGTCCATTCAAAGGGACCGACACCAACGCCCGTGGCCTTACCTTATGGATTTCACGCGATAACTTGGTAGCTAAAGGCTTAAACTATTTAATTCAAATCAATTATTATAAACATTATGCGAGTTCTAAAGTATTTCTATTTCTATACTTAAAACCGTTAACCACGTACAAATAGTGGGCGCATTTAATTTCAATATTAAAGAAGGTACATGCGCAAAAACAAATGAAGGTGGTTTGTTTCGGATTTTTAAAAATTCCTCGCGAATCGTATACCTATATTTATATCTTTCTGGCTAAAACTATTTCAATGCAATGCATGCTATCTATCCCTATGCGGTTTTGCTTTTAAGCCATTAGGCATAATATATGTACCTAACAAAGTTTTTTTCAATTTCCCTGGATGTTTTTCCTGGATAAGAGCATCCTATGTCCGTCTCTAGGATGCAGGCTGTCTAAGTAGAATATTCCAAATTCAAATTCAAAATTTGTTAATTCATGTAGGACTATCACAGGCCTATTAAGCAAGCGTTCATACATATATGTTCGTTCGTCAAAATCGGTGCAGTGATCAAACTAATCATAGGTATCAAATAACCTAACAAATAAATAGCTAAACAAACTAGCTTTAGCTTCAGCCTGCCACTTTATATTCGAGAACTTAAGCATCGGGTCCACAGAGAAATTAAAAATGTAAGAATGAAAAAGTAATGGTATAGAAAGTTAATTACGCAGTTCTTTAAGATGTAGCTATAGTTCAATTACATGGAATATAATTCTTGTTATCTGTGCGGGAAGTTTAAAAATCTGAAATATTTTTTTTCTATGGATTAATGTCATAAACTAGCTAATGTCCAAAATTTCTGCAGAATCGGTTCAGTAATATGGCATGGTAACCAACATCAAGTTTTCACATTTATAATATTATTAAAACTGATAAAAATATCGTTAGTAATTTTAGTGGTTTGTATAATTGGCTTAGAATGCAAATTAGGTTTCAAAGTAATTTTTCATAAACCATATTCTATAGGCCTTCATAGCAGTAATATTAATAGCTCTGGACTTTAGAGCTATTAATTTCGCTACTTATGTTTGAATAACGGGCCGCTGCACCTAATGGTTGCAAGTACCTGACGACGTAACAGTATTGGGCGAAATTTACAACTCTTGTTGTTACAAGATCGTAAAGTACCAATAAAACATCGTATATCTGATGCTATCAAAGTGATAAATCGGCTTAAGCACGATTAATGTTATACAAGGGTTTGCGGTCATTAAAACTAATTTTTTATAAAAGTGGTAGAGCGGATAATTTATCCCTGTAAAAGTTAACCATAGGATACCTCTACTAAACCTAGGTTTAAATAATACTAAGGTACCTGAAGTTAGACTTGTAGCGCGTTAAGTGACCATATATGTCTTACGGTTACGTGCTTCTTCTTCTTCTTCTGGGCAGTTTCCGTACGTAAGCGACGGTTACGTGCTTTAAAGTAGTATATTTCTGGTCAAAAAAGTTCAGCTATTTGTATTAAAATCTAATTATAAACTTTACAGAGTTAATTCTTGGTGACTAATTTTCCTGCACCGTTAAAGCAAGTTATATTCGAATTGCTAAAATTAAAAATGCACAGAACTCCGAAAACTCAGTGGTGCTTGTGAAGGAAAACATCGCGTGGAAACCTGCATGCCTAAGAGATCTCCAAAATGTTATCAAAGGCGTGTGAAGACTACCAATCCGCACTTGGCCAGCGTGGTAGACTACGGCCGAGACCTTTCTCATTCTGAGAGGAAACCTGTGCTCCCTAGTGGGTAGATAATGGGTTACTGATGATGATGATGATGATGATGATGATGATGAGTCTAGTCCATTAATACTTATACGAAAACCACGCACACGTGCGAGTAAGAAAATAGAACTATAAATATGTACGCAACATCATAGCGTAATATAATTAGGAATGCGATTATTTTTCTCTAAAAACAAACGAAGGCAGAACTCAGAAGTAAACGCATTGCGTATCATTATGTCAAAAAGAAATAAAACAATAATCATAAGTCACATAAAAACAATCTCCAAAGTAATGAATAAGAAAAGGGAAAAATAAATTTAATTGTAAACAAAACCACAAAACACGATGCGGACCGAAATAGAAATGTATTACATTGTCGCAGTCAATAATGCACCAGCCAACCACAAAACAGCCTTAACAAGCTCTTGACTTAACTAACCTTAGCGACAAACTACATGCTTCCAAACACAATGTTATCTATCGAGGTAAAACTAATAGAGGAAGATCCCATGGTCGGTAGATCTACGTTACTGTACAAAGGTTGAAATTCATTCTGTGTAATACATTAAAGAAAGTAACAAGGATTTGCTATAATAATCCTTAAGCCGTAGTGCGTCTCACTTTTAATTTTATATTTATTTGTTTTATTTAATTAATTAATAAAGTGTATTTTAAATTAATAAAGTGTAGCAATGAACTCAGTTTGACCCTGCGCCGCTGATAAATAATTATAAATAATTATGGGATGGGAATTTTATTTTTTAATTAACAACTAACAATTAATGACATTATACTACATATATACGTATAGCAACAGTATCAGTGCTGTGAAGAAAAGTTAGATAAAAATGGTTTTTTAATCAGTATAATATTGCACCGAAAGACTTAGTGCACAAATCAGATTTGTCTCGAAAGAGTCTTAAATTTTTTGAGTTTGATAACAATGTAACAACCAATTTCACTTTAAATGGCAATAAGGTATGTTTTGATTCATTATAAGAATGGGTTTTATTTATTTTCTACTCCAAAACCGCAGTTTAATAGCGGTAGTTTAATTTTTCTTAAATATTAATATCGAAAGGTTTCATTGCATTTTTAAGAGTTTTACTGCTACGAGTGCATATGAGAGCTTAAGAAAACGTACTACCAGCATTCTTTAATTCTACGCAGTTCTGACGGTTTGGAAGCTGATAGGTGTCCGTAAATACAGTTTAGTTATTATGGGCATTGGAAACGTCAGCCGCAAATTATACCTATACCTAGTTAGAAAAAGTAGAAAACAGGTGGTAAGAAAGAAAGCGTCTCAAGACGGATGCTATGTGCACCGAAAACCTAGTTCCGATTAATAGTCAAAGTCCATGCTGCCGTGAACAATGGTGCAAAATTATAGGATTTAGACTGTAGTACCCTCATTGAGTTAGCGTGATTAATCGCGGAGAAAACAAGACGGGGTTAGCTAGGTATATATAATTTAAGTTTTCACTGCAGCATTCATTATACGTAAATCTGAACCAGAATGCGTATTGTAATAACCAGTGGTTGGTATAGGTAGAGTATAAATAATTAAAGTTAAATATAATATCAGGTTGTTAAAATCAATTAGATTTTGTTAAGCTCGTGCACGGCAAAAATCCCGAATTTCAGAAAAAGGTATGCACTCTTAAGTTTATTAAAAAATGTATGTACTATAACTTACGAGTGTGGTAAGTTGGTAAAAAATGTCGGAGCTCCTGATAGACGTAAGAGAATTTTTAACACAGTCTTTACAGACACACTTTGAAGTATTTTGATTTCAGTCTCTCGAAATAGTATCTCTTAGCTTTTGCTAACGGTGAAATAAGATTCACTTTTCGAGCACATTCAATAAAAGTTATATGTTCATAAAATTTCATGACAACATAGATACTTGAGAAATTTCTTAAAAGGAAGGTTACTTATAAGTAGTAAAGTACTTTGGTACCTAATTAATTAATAATCACTTTCTTTGATAAATCTATTACCTAGAAATATCGCTATTTTCTCTCATATGTAAATAGCGCCAATGACCAAGTCCATGTTCAACCTACTGACCCAAAGGATTTTATCGAGTATTAATGTATTCTAAACGTTTAAACATCTTCGCAAGGAATTTGCTTTCACTTGAACTCACGTATACCTAATCATGTGAAGATTTATGTCTCGTGAAAATATATTTTAATCTCCAACACTAGTCTTGTCTAGATAGTTCGCGTTTGCATTACCAAGTTGATCCCAGTCCTCATTGATATATTGAGGAAATTAGGCTCGTTCATTATTCGATTGCATTCGGTAACCATTTTCATTGGTCAATGAGGAACGCATTTTGGAACCATTTAAATTAAACTCTACAGATCTAAATTGGATGTGAGTTCCAGAATATTCCAGGCTTTTCGAGTATTATGGAATAGTGACAACAAGAAATGCAGGAGTAACCAGACGTGTACAATCTTCAAAGTCTCTTGATTTCTGCTTATTTTGCTATAGAACCCAAAATAAATAGTAGGCCAAAATGGACACTACCCTGTTCTTGTGTGTTTTAAGCAGTATAGAACTATAATTCGTCTTATTTTTCTTATACCACGCTGTCCAACATGTCTTCCTGATCCACTTACTTCTTTTAACTGTCGTCTCACTATCTACTCCTTTTGCATGCATATCCTCTTTCACACAATTCATCAGTCTCTTCGGTCGTATTCCGCCACTTCTTTGTTTTCCACATACATTTTTTACATTCTTCTGGAAATATGGTTATGAAAATAGTATTATTATCGACTGGTAACATAAAATAATGGCCGGGTTATTTTATTGATTATAATCACCCAGCCGTTAATTGTAACGGCGATTGCCTCCATAACCGTAACATGTTTACACATATTAAGGTTAATACACTAAAGTGACTAGAAACAAATAGGCGTTTGACTTGTCAATAATTACTATCTACGGAGAGTTCTGTTATTACTCCTACATAAAGAGCAACGTTAGCGGGAAAGCAAGTAAGTATGTTACAAAGTTGACGCAACACGGAGACTCTACAAATCGCATATTATATGGTTTACATACATTTTCTCATTTCAGAACAGCTTTGTAGTACAAATATAGGCATAAGGAATAAGACAATGAGCGACATTGACGCCTGCTAGCCGGCGGATGGTTCCCTTGTAAGGCTGGGGACCCAGAATCCCGTCATGTCAACACATAAGGAAACTCCCTCGCCCCATTAGAACCGACGCAACAAATTACAATTTCATTCAATGTAAATACGAGAAGCATACTCGTACTTCCGTCGATGCTAATGGTTGAATTTAGACACGCCTAGTGCTTTATCATGAGGATTAAGCCGTTAAGTTTCATTGTGACAGCGAGCGTCAATTTATTCCATTCACCAGCGCTGAAGATACACTTAAAAGGTATTAGCAATAAGCTTTAACGGTGGTCTTTGAGCATATTACTTCTGGAATGCTGATTGCAAACTAGGCGATTCTCATCACAATATATATATCGTCACAATAATTTCCTACATACGTTTAATGATAATGATCATTATCACTGTGCATCTACAGTAATTTATGAAAGTGTATATCCGTACCTATCTATTATGTGAATCAAATAAGTAATGTGAAAATAATTTTAAACCATATTACATCTTTGAACTCACGTGATCATATATACATATGATTGTTATTAATGCATAGCCTTCTGTTTATTAAATATTAAGAGGTGAAAATAAGACAAGAACTAGCGAGAAAAAATAAAGATATTTAAGTATACAACACAGTTGTTAATGAGTTTCTTAGAAAATTGTCATAAATCCTAAAGTTATAATTAAGAGGAAATACATACATGTTTTCTCCATTTATTATTTTGAAAAATATTCACAGATAATATTATTTTCTTAACACGATATATTTTTCGTTAAACTCGCTAAACTTGTTCTCAATAAGAGTACATTTTATGATGACATCCCAATGATTGAGGATTGACCTTATAAAGATTTGGTTTCTTTGTTAGTTGAGATTAGACCTTGGGTAGTACAGATCCAATCCATCAAAGATAGTAGTTAGGTAATTTAAGCTGAAAGTCGAAATACATTTTCTTATCATATGACTATAAATAATGATAACAAAACGCACTGCACATAAAGCAAACAATAATGGGGGTATCCATTTACAATATAGCGTATCAGGATCTAGGTACAAGAAATCAAAGGCGATATCCATAGTGTGCCAACGAGTACAAGTATGGTGAAACGTAAATAGCAGGTTGGAGGCATCCGGCTCATTGAAAGCGCTGACCCCATCTGATCGGCGCTCGCGGCTAGTTGCACATTTGCAGCAAGTGATACCCGACATGGGAACACAATGGCTTTACTAGCAAATCCCTTTAAGGTCCTTTATAATATAAGTTTAAGGTAGGTTATGATTTGCCAGATTTAACAATAGTTATTTTGTAAACTATCAAAGATAGTGCAAGCAGTGATGCTCAGTCTTTTTAAAAGAGTTATTATAAAGATAGATGGGCTACGCGGTTTAACATGAGGGAGAATCCCAAAAAATATAAGCCTTATTCAAAAACGAATTATCAAGCGCAAATCGACCTGGAAGTGCGAAGATTAGATATTTCGAACATACTAAATCTAGGGCATTATTTAGTTATTAAGAATATCGTAAAAATTAAAAAGAGCAGTAAAATTAAATTATATTGACTTTGAAGTTATGGTCATTTTAACATTGCATCAATAGATAACTGTTGCGAGTTGATTCGAGTCGAGTCGTTCTGACATAAGCATCATATAATATTTTACTCGATTTTAAATTACTATATTTTATCAATATTAAAGTTACAAGAATTATTTATAGTATAATTATTGTTAGCCTGACTAATTGATTCACAGAAGTTGAGTGAAAACAAGGACTTCGACTACAAAAATGATAACAACATTTTAGTTAAAACTACAAATGTAGCACATACCTACCGGTCACAGTGCCTTAGTCATCTTTTAAAGCCTACGCTAAGATTTCGTGTTCGATCACCTATGGCTATTATCGATTTGGGACAGTAGGTTACATGGATACATCCTACGCGAAACGTGAATTTGCATTTCTAAAACCTGTTCTCCATAAAATTATTACTTAGATATAGTTTATTGAACCACTTCTTTTTTTAGCTGATAAGAGAGCGGTCACACCCGATAGATTAACCTAATCAACTCTTCTTTTAAATTATTTTTGATTATTTATACGAATTTTATTTTCATTACGAATATGACAAGTAAAAAGTAGACTATGAGGTTAAAGAATTATGAAGCTTCGCTATACGCTTGTTGAATATTGGGATGGTCAATAAAAAGATGGTTAGTTATAATATATATATGCGTCTTTATTTACGCGTTATTTGATCGGCGTATGCCCGACCATGTAAGTCATGGGTATGTGACCGACATTGTTGGTCCAGATTTAGCCTTCACCATACCTGCATCAGAGAACGTTAAGCTGCCGATGCCGGTAATTAGTCTGATAAAATTATTGTTATTTAATGAGTAGAAAACTCTGAGTTTGTTCTACGTCAAGCTGCTATAAATCACCAAAAACTAGAGGGACTGTTCCCAGCTGTAAAACATTAATAATGATAACGATGTTTAGGAAAACCATAATTTAAAACAAAGTGTGTTAAACTACGCGAAGATTAGAATTAGTCTATGACCATTTTCGTAACTATATTATGTGCGGGTCTAACATTGCCGGAGGCACTTTAGTCTTGATAGGCATCCGTAGCGGCACCTTATGCCTTTACTCCTGTTATTTTACGCTATTCACGTTGACGGCTTATTTTATTTACTGTATATGATTTTAATATAAATCATGGTTCATTACTGTTTTACTTATTTTTTATTCTAAGCCTCATAGTTCTTATATAAGAACTGTTACGTGCAAGAGAACCTTACTTTTTACATCTAGATTAACTTTCATGCCTCATTTGGATAATGAAACTGACTTTAAAAATAGCCATTGCATAAACACATTTTGGTCACTGCACCTTAAAGGTCATATAGTTAACAAACGATGCTATTGTATTGAGTCCAATATAAAAATCAACACGCACATGACTAGTGTGGTGGGTGTGAGCTCTAGATAACCACATCTATGAGTATGCCTAACGTGTCTATCAGAAACCAGTTGGGCGATAAAATGCGGCTACAAATATAAAGCAACTTTTTGAAAGTATAAACACGGAAGATGGGTCCATTTCGAATACATTGTATGCTTTCGTAATACAAATTATGTTATTTGTTGTATACCACCAAATGCAAAATTGTTTTTACTTTACCCGCAAATTTGAATTCACTGTTCATATAAAAATACACATAATAATAATTATCATAAATCTGTAGTTATATTATTATATAGGTATTTTAGTGTATATTTTTTTTTCGTAACATTTAAATCTATAGTTTGCTAGGTCTATATAATAACGGAAATACACTACTTCATTTAAAAACATGTAGATACATGCAGGAAAAGGTGAGAATCTGTTACAGTACCTACGTACTGTATTCTCGCTTTTTTCCCAGTACCAATTTGAGGCACAGTGGACGTGTAAATTAAATGTCAATCACGTTGCAAGTGACTGATGCATGAAATGAATTCGGGACTTGAGACTTAATCACTTTATAATAAAATACATTTAAAACTGTATTATACGTACCTGTAGTGTGGCAAACTAAGTAGAGTTTGTTGTAAGTGTAAAACTGTCAGGGCGCCGAAGATGTCCGGCTGCTGAAATAATACATTCGTGACGTCTGTCAGTTGGTTATTTTTAACGATAATCAAAAGTTAACGTTTTGTTACTTATTTAACATTAAACTTAGCGCAAAATTATAGCATTTTTGTAAATTGACATAATTATCTTAAGGATATTGTCTTAAGGATTTGCCTTGCTTTGGGATTCGCTTAAGGACGCATGAAATTCGCATTATTAAAGAATAATCTTTCAACATCTAATGCTTATATAATTTTTACCCAAGAATAGGACAGTCATAGTGAAAATTCCCAAGGTTTGATAAAATGTTTGATAGTTCCTAGTAGCAGTACTACATTGAGATCTTAAGATTTGATTGACTCTTCTCATACCTCATTTCTTTGGAGATCCAATTCAATAAGCCATTTAAGACACACAATGCATTGATAGTTACGTTACAAAAGTGGTAAAAAATCATAATAAGTATCGGACGGTTGTCGTTTAGCTAACAATATACAATTTGTCCGCCGGACGGATATTTTTAAAATAAAATTGGTATACGTTATACCGTTGACCACTGAGTGGACAGCGCAAAAGAGGCAAGGACCGTTACAAACATTGTATGGGAAACGTGAGCGTAGCATAATGCAACAAGCTACCATCTACACGTATATTGTTGGCAATATAGATAAAAAAAAACTATTTAGAAACTAATACGATTTGATTGCCGGCCTTTTTTCTAACGCCTCCGTCGGGGTTATTGCTCTTAGAGTAAACTAACAATCCAATGGATAGTTTAAAAGTGCCGCCTTGTTCTTGTATGTAGGCCACACACGTATAACCGTTGAAAATAATCGTTTGTGAAAGTATGTTTTCATTTTCTTCGAATTTATTGAATGTGTTATCAAAAATGGAAAACAATTATATAATTATAGACTGAAACTGAATTTTTTTTTCATATAATAGCAGGGTTTTGGTACTCATTTAGTACGGTAAAGTTATTATGTATTATAATTAAAGATAATTACGAAGTTAACGCCCTGAGATACTAATCATGAATGTTTAACACTCATTCGTGGGAATGCTGTGTGAATCATAATTATACAACTCTAGTTAGACCAAGCAAGAAGAGATTTTGTGAAGTTAATAAATGTATTAAGTCCACAAAAACTATCAAAAATGCCTTAGAATTATGTACAGCTTCGAACCAGTATAGTTTTCTCTTCGAGTTTTTTTAACACCGTCGTGATTTTCAGATGGTTAATTTAAATTAATTTTTTGGCCTTTTTTAAATTTTATTTTAAAACGAGAATTTCATAGGTACCTTTAAAATATTAGTAAATCCTTCGTTTATGTTAGGTATGTTAACGTTGTAATAATCTAAGGATTGGTATTTTTTTTAATCAGCTTATTGATTTATAATTTAAATAAAGTGCAATTTCCTTTTGTTACAGATAACGAATGCTGCCCCGGCCTGTGCCTCACACCACAATGCGTATTTTATTAAGTTTTATGATGGTGGTGTGCGCCGCGCACGCTGCTAAGAAGTTCGAAGGGACCCTGAGATCAGCCGCGGATGCCCCACCACAAGACAATCTAGCCGTTGAGTCAGGTTCACCAGAACCCGCTGTAGTTGTCGCCCCAGAAGAATATACAAATCCAGGAGCACCGCCACCTTCGAAACCTGAATCCGAACCCGAAGAACCTGAGGAACCAGTATCAGCGCCAGAAACTGCGTCAGGAGGTGTTCCACCCTCAGCACCTAGTGGGATATCTGCCCCATCAGCACCAGCTAACTCTCTAGAGGAATGCGATCCGGAAAAGATTGGCTTTGAACTCGTTACAGGGTAAATTGATACCATTTTTACTGATATTATTAAATTATATATTCTAATTATATATTATATTATATATTCTCAATAAATTGCTTGCAAATAATTGTTGTTACAGTTAGATATAGTTAATTGGCCAAGTATGTTAAAATAATAAATCAAACCAACGGAACGGGCAATTATATGTATTCAAGATAACACTTTACTTCAGACATTTATAAATAAAAACATGCTCAAATCCTCATTAAAACGCTAAAATTACGTTTTAGTTATGGTTCTATTTTTATGTTTATGAATACTCTGTTTGCAAAATAGATTTTAATTTATTCTTATTCGTGGACAGATACGTGTTCTCGGCGCCATCTCACATTCTAGACGACATCCCTGGCACACTGATGCTCACAGATTGCCTGGAGCAGTGCCAGGCCAACGACACCTGCCGTGCCGTGAACTACGAAACAGGGCTCTGCGTCCTATTTAGCTCCGACGCCGACCAGTTACCAGGTTAGCCAATGGCCACTTTATTAAAAATGTTATTCTATAACGGGTTGTCAGCATAATAATGTGTAATTCATAAACACCTCTATAGCTCCCTGAGATTGTTCAAAGTACTGTTATTGATTGATAGTCAGGTACCAGGAAGTTGACGGAGCACAATTTCGATCACGCAATTTTATAACAATAATAAAGAAAGGATAAAAAGTTAAGTACAATAACGAATCAATACTACAATAAACTATGTACACTGACTAACGTTACATTATTGTTTGTAGTACACTACAATATGCCAATTACTTTCATCTGTTTTTTGAAGTATCAGTGAGTGAGTTAATTTATTGTTTAAGTAAACGGTTGCGGTAGCATATTAGTCAAAATTTTAAACTTTTTAATTAGGACGCAGCTTATGCAGTCATTATATCAATACATATTTGTTGGCAACCTATTTAATCCTAAATGCGTAGGCGCCAAGCATAGCTCAGTGTGACTATTTGACACGACTACCCGAAATGCGAGTGTAATGCTTCAGGGTTTATGTACGTATGTATGTGAGTTTATTTATTCCACTATGACTTTTTAATGCCTGAACAAATATGGATGTATGAGACAAAGTGTGAATCCTTATTCAAAAATTATCATATACAATATGTGTATGTCAAATGAGCTTATGTGTATGTCAAAAACAAGAGTACTCAACATTTTCCATTCATTCATAGCAACCCATTAGCGGCCCACTACAGGGTTCGGGTCTCCCACACCTGTCATGAGAAGGGTTTAGGTCGTAGCTCACGGCGCTGACCCAGTGCGTTAGAGAACATTATAGAAAACTTTCAGGTTCCCTCACGATGTTTTCCTTCACCGTTGTGCAAACGATAATAAATTTCCATTCAAGTAACATATATACAAGCAAAAAAAAAGGTTAATCAATCTCAATCCTTACATCATCTAAATTTAATTTAATCCATAAATCAATACTAATAATAATAATAATAATAATAATATCGTTTATTTCTTTCATCAAAATTGCACATACAATGAGTTGACGAACTGACTATCCTAGCTAGATTGTATCTGTGTTAAGGTATACCGCGGCTGTATGGCGCTATTTTCAAATGTATATTTGTTCAAAAATTACAATTGTTTTTGGTTTTTTTTTTTAATTTCGCGCTTGTTGTTACAGGAGCTTTGACAAAGTCCCAATTCCCGGTGTTCACTATCTACGCTCAAAAATCGTGCTTGGGGGTGAAACCATGCGAGAGAGCTTGGTGTTTCGATCGCGTACGGGGCTATAACCTCAAAGGATTCGGCAAGAGGACGCACACTGTTGAATCAAGACAAATGTGCCTGGACTTATGCTTGGGCGAGAATGAGTTTGTTTGCAGGTAACCAGTTTTTTTTTTTAATAATACCGCAACCTTCATGGTGTATCAATTGGAAGAGCGATTGTGTAAGAAACCCGTATTCATTCGATAGTCTAAAATGTTTCGTGCAGCAAAACGTTTATACGCAGGGTATAAACGACGCTTTGCTTGCTTTTAAATTCTTCATTTTCATCGTGAATATAATAAGCGGGCTTAATAAGATGTTGTTTTAAACCCGCATTTACTTTAAGGTCTTCACTAACAGACAGTTTAAAACAATACTACTGCGGTTATAATGCCCAATCTTATACAATAAATATAACCCATAAATAAACAGCCTTATACAATCGTCCTACTGGTTGCTGTCTATAGTTACTTATTAACCACTTCATAAAGCTTTAGAGCCATATTTTCCTATTTCATCTGCGCTTATCTGTCCATCTAGCTTATCAGTATAATGAATAATAGGCAAAGATGCGACCGTACCGCAATAACAAACATAGAATAACTATGAATTCCACATTCGTTATTAATAATTTATGTCTGCACCACAATAGAAGGAAGTGGTTAGACACTATTGCGAATTGGTGCCTGTTTATACGAGAGAATGCAGATCCAGGGTATAGGAAAGGTCATAACATCTTTATTCGCATTCTGTTATTTATTCATACTTTCGATAAGGAAGCAGAGATATCAAGATTGTTGGAATTAATATTATACGCTTTGTTGAATGTGAGGCTGATTCAATTGACTATGTAATAAACCGGAGGTTCCACTCAGGTATTGCCTTATCTAACTGCCAGAGATTTGTTATCAGAAATAACAGATCCTCAGGCGAGATAAAATGTTACTGACTTTGTTATTAACGGTTATACGGATTAAGATGTATGTGATCAATATTTGTTAAGTAACAATAATATAACATAGGTCGAATAAGTTATAGTAATTAAAAGCGAAAAAGATGCGTGCTTTCAATGAAGCGAAACAATCCAAGATATGTGATGATAAAATACAAATACCAATAGCAAGTGCATTTACTTGTTAGTCTCATTAAAACGTAATCGACTGTTTTTACTAGACAATTCTCCGTAATCAAGATGTTCAATCTATTCATGCATAAATGCTGTGATGAAAGTATTTTTAAATTGCATAAAAGTTGGAGTTATAGAAATGCTTGCAGTAGAGTTATTGATGTATATATACTTCTGTATATTTATAATAGCGAATTTCGTATAATTAATAATTTATATTAATTATTTAGTTCTCTAACCTCTAGCAAACTTGATAAAATAATACAATGCAAACTAAAATCGGAAGGGAATCAGTTGTGTTAAAAATTAATTTCTCGCAAGTGCAATGCCAAGTAAGATTTTATGTGTTTTTTTTGCAAACTTGAATATATAATCTGTAACTTTCTTTAGTGTTAATTGTAACAGTTTAAAAAACTTTTCGTAAACATTAATTTATGTAATAAAATTTTATATTACATAAATAAATGTTTACGACTTGTAGACTTGCATTCATACCAATATTTTAACGTGTACACGTTTGATTTTTGAACGCGCTAATTTCAAGAGGAGTCTGGTCGATGTGAAAATAATTTTTATTGCTATTTTGAGGAAGGCTATATAAAATCATTAATAAAAGCGGTTAAAGCTGCGGCGCATAGATCGTTATTATATAAAAATAACAATTATTTGATTATTTACAAATATTAAACTTTATAGACTTAAAAGTATAAAGTCAAAGTCAAAGTCAAAAATATCTTTATTCAAGTAGGCCCATAGGTGGCACTTTTGATGCGTACATAAGAATTACACGGTAGTGAGATGATGGCGATAACCACATTCGTAAACTTAAAACTAAAGCTACGAGGGTTCCAAACGCGTCATGGTCTAAGAAGAAGCCCACAAAAAACTTAGCCGGGTGTTTTTTTTTTTTTATCACCATCTCACAATATAAGATGTTAA
Organism: Pararge aegeria; assembly: GCF_905163445.1. Classification (NCBI taxonomy): domain Eukaryota; kingdom Metazoa; phylum Arthropoda; class Insecta; order Lepidoptera; family Nymphalidae; genus Pararge; species Pararge aegeria. The sequence continues at coordinate 10,747,308 of NC_053189.1, forward strand.
GACTGCTTAAGGGAATGAGTATTTTAATGAGTGTAACTATAGAAAATGTAAGGATGTCGATCAAACAATACCAATTATTCCTTTTATGGAGGTTCAGGAATCTTCGAGGTGCATTTAACTGGATAAATCATCCAATGCCTATTCCTGCTAGGGCGTTTTTGAATTTGAGAAATGGCCATTATATACAAAGCAGGGAGGCCAATTGCAAAGTCGGTTTCTAAGACGTCTAACTAAACAAGACACTGCCCTATTGTGTTTGCTTCCTTACCTAGAATTTTTGACATCATTAACATAAATTGTGTGTATACAGGTAGATTAAACGCTGTCTGATACGCTGTTTATATTGCTGTAGTCATGCAATAAGTTTATGGCTAATTTACGTTATTGGACTGATATAAATATATGTTATCAAGTTTTTGAAGTTATTAATACAATAAATAATTTTAACTTGTATATATTAATCTAAGATCACAATAGCGAAAGTTTGTTTTTTTGTCCTTCCTTCTCGCCCTAACTAATTGACTTGCATTTTGGTAAAAGATTAGTTTAAAGGACGGAGGCAACAAAGGCTACTTTTGGTTTTGAAAATTATTAAATTTTCAAGGTTGACAGGAACATTCATTTAATATTTTAGCACGAAATATCGTCCGGAATTAACTTCCTAACAAAACAACCTATTTTTGGATAAAGTTAGTTGTTTTTTGGCAAAGAATATAATAGAAAGGAAGTATAATAACAAAGACTACTTTTGGTACTGAAAAATTATCAAATTTTCAAGGGAGGTTTACAGGAATATATATTTTTGCGAAAAATCGTCCGGAATTCACTTCCTAACAAAAAAACCTATTTTTTAATAGAGTTAGTTGAAAGATCCGGAAATAACATAGGATCCTTTTAGTTCACCAATCCGCTCTGGGCCAGCGTGGTGGACTACAGCCTTAACCCCTTCCCATTGTGGGAGGAGAACAGTGTCTCGTAGTGGGCCGGTAACGGGTTGATATGATGATGATAATGACTTTTAGTTCTGGAAATCTTATTTTATTGCAATTAGGTGCGTGTTGAGTCTAATCACAGCGGATACAGCGGGATAATGAGTATCTGTATAAGTAAAGCGATTATATAGCTTTATAAGCGCAAGATATATTATTTATAAAAGCTCCTAATGCTAAGAAGGTAGCTAGTTAAAGTAAGTTCAACTGCAAGGTGTAACTGCAATCGAAAATAATAAGGCAAATTATATTAAAGGAAAAGACTGGACTCATTCAACTTGTAATTTTCGTAAAAAAGCTCTAGCGTAAATTAACGTAAAGTCGGTAGATTAATAACAAAATGTAAAAAAATCACACGCACTACTTTTATCTTTAATAGTCGTCTTCGTGAATTGCTATGCAACGCCTTATCACAAAAACTAACGCACTGTCATACGATCCCTAGTTACACCTACCTTCGCTTTAAGGAGTATTATTTTAAAATGTTACTATATATACATACTGTATACGTGACGTCCGTAAAATAAGTCTGTAATAATTCTAAAATTCAATAGGTTTTAGCGAAGTTAGTTAGCCCCCCGAAACTACTCGCTTACTTAAGAAAAAAAGTACCTAGTAAATAATGTACAAATATATAATAATAAACATGATATATTTTTCACAAATTATTGAATTACAAGGTTAGCTAAGGTTGATATGGTCTTTGTAGACTTGAAAACTTTACAAAAGGCACAGACAGTAGTTTTTGTTTAAGCTTTGAAGCTAGAAAAAAATTTGATTAACAAAAAACTGGTGTACAGATTAAAGAATGGTGTAGTTGGAAAGGCATACCGTTGGGTACAAATCATATCTTCATTGAGGTTGGTGCCGGCTTACCCCGGGCGGCACAAATCGCGATCTCAAGCAGTCACGACATTTGGCAAATATTCCGTGGACGTGGCGATGCGCGGTGTGGGAGCGAGCTGCCCTATCGCTTCCTACTTTCACGATACAATAACCGATAAGGCACACATTGCTCTTCGGGACTCATTGAAAGTCTATAAATTCAAGGAGAAACCTGTCCTTAAATGTCACCGTCGTGTTTCTCTGATCAAACTACACCAGCTTTCCAATTTAATGTAAAATCTTGGCTAAACGTAACTGTAATCAATTATATAGCCAATATTGTTTGCCCAAAGCTACAAATAATATAACTATTAACGTTCGAGTTGCCCGCGTTTATTAGGGTTTTTTACCAATCTAGTGGAAACCGTTTCTTTTCCGTGGATAAGTCGGCATACGTCCTTTTAACTAATTCCATGCCAAAACAATTTGATTCGTTGCTTAGTTAAGGCGTAAAGGAAAGGCATACAGTGGCACCTTTGCATTTATAATATTAGTTACGATTTATTAGTTCGTAAGCCGAAAGCAGATAAAACTTATAACCTTGTAGACTAATCTCATTTGAAACTTCAGATATCCGCACTTCCATTGTAAATGTAAATAGAGCCTATGCTTATTCGTTTCTCCTTCAATTCGTTATTAAAAAAGAAAAAGATTGACGCGATTTTTGCAAAGTAATAGTTAAGGTAAGCCAGAGCGTAATGCAAAACTATACACATGTTTCATAGCATAGAGCTAATAAAGCTGCTATTCTTTTACAACCTCTTCACACTTACGCATTTGTAACCTAAGTGAGAAAATAAGGATACAGCACATGCAAATAGTACTACCAGCGGAGGAAACCGCGTGCACTTCGAGTAAGTATATTTATTATAGAATTAAGCCACGTTGGCGAACTAAAAGCGAAATCTACAAAAGATGCTTAATCTATTCTGTTCGGCCAGAGAGTTTGGTATCAGCAATCTACAAGTTTACTATAGTTCAAGGGGTTAATATCATGTAATTGAATTATTGTCTATAAATGGTCTATTCCTCGCTTAAACAAGGACCACCGAGGATGCCGCTTTACAATAGATAATAATACTGTAACTACGGATGCAGCAATAAATCAGTTATTCTTGCAGATAGAAAGATTATTTTAAATAATTCACGTCTCTGAATCTATCTATTTTCCTTTCTTCTTTGGAAATATAAAGTTGCTCTATGTGATTCCATCTCTATCTCAGTCACGTGAAGTTATTGCTTTAAAATTGAAAAAGTAATATAAACTGTATCGTCTTAGTTTAGTCGAAAACAATCAAATACAATGTATACAACAATACAATGATTCTGATATTTTAAAGAGAAAAATATAAGGCATAGAAATTAATAAATCACGTAAATATATCAAGTCGTTAAAAAACTAGCTGGTATAATCAGATTATGGACATTCAAAAGGATCTTTCGTTTAAATACGTTCCCATAGGCGTTCAAGGGAACGAGATCGAAATCGACGGTAAATCAAGAGAAAATATTGAACAAGATGAACAAAGATATTATTGTCCTTATGCGGGTGGTCAGTATAAAGCAATAAAGGGCTTGAGGTCAAAGTTACATAACTAACGTCTGATACGAACCCGTAATAAAGCCACAACATAGAAACTTTTGCTTTCCTTTTTCTTTGTAATGAATTAAATTTATGGTACACTTCATTTTATTTCTGTAAGTATTTATGGTATACGAGCAAATAATATCTTAGTTTTATAAAAACAAATATAACTACATAAAGAATTTGCAACGATAAAAGTTCAAAGAACCATAGATGCTTCTGCGTTTTATGTAGTCATTTCCCGCATTTAAATCCATCATAAACCTACCTACGCTGTAAACAACTAACTTAAAGCATAATCTTAAAAAAGCGGAGAATAAAGATGAGAAAGTTCACACAGTAAAATAGGAATGCAGCAGCTATTAAAAATGCACACATTGTTGCAGATCGGCGAACTACAACAACAAAACGGGTGATTGCGTTCTTTCTAATATGGACCGTCTTACTTTGGCTGGCACCAATTCATTCCAACCTAACGAAGGTAATGTTATATTAAGTTTTATTTTATTTAAAATTTTCGAGAACTGACTCGTTGGCCTAGTAGTTAACGTAGTTACCGAGTAAGGAAAATGGACTTGATGCATCCCCGTGCCTTGAAGAGTACGTGATGGTGCGTACGGTCTCAGTCATTATCACTAATATAATAATCGTTCAAGCTCATCATCCCGGTTGGAGTAGCGTGAAGGTTATAAGCTCTTATTCCATCTCTCATAAGTAAAAACGCATGTATCCAGGATGGATTCAATAATACACAAATAATGATGTTGAAATTTCAAATAAAATTGAACATTTTTCTACATGCAATAGTGATGTAAAGTTGCATAGTAACAATTTATTTATTTATAGATATCGACTACTTGGAGAACAACTGTGTGGAAGAGCCTACAAAGCTATGCGAGTTTAAAAAGATGAGCGGACGTATATTAAAAACGGTCGACTCAGTGTATCAAGACGTGCAAACGGTCGAAGAATGCCGCGAGCTATGTCTTAATTCGCCTTTCCGCTGCCATTCCTATGATCACGGTGACACGGGTGATCATGTGTGTCGTCTTTCTCATCATTCTAAAGCTACGCTCGCTGACATCCAGGTAAGTGCGAACATTAACAATACGTGTAAGGAAGAAATAGAAACAAACTTGTTTATATGCCCGTTTTCTGTTTTTAGGACCCTTACTTGGAAGTTCCCGAAGCGGCCACTTTTGAGTTATCCTCGTGCTACAATGTATCTATTGACTGTCGTGCAGGCGACATGGTTGCCCGTATTCAAACATCGAAATTGTTTGACGGCAAAATATACGCAAAGGGCAGCCCGAACTCGTGTGTAGTTGATGTTAAGCAAAGCCTCGAATTCGAATTGCATATGGGTTATAATAATATTGAGTGCAACGTTAAGCAAAACGGACTCGGCAGGTATGAAGAATTTTGTAAATTTTATAAATGACGATGATGTAAAAATACTTCTGAGCTTTTATCTCAAAACATATCAATCAAGACCATCATCATGAGGACATATATGACATAACGCAGACAGCATCTTCAGCTTATGGCTATAATATAAAGATTAGTATTGTTAAGTCGATAAGACAAGCTAATGTAATACAATTATCTGTTGGTTGAATGAAACTGTCAGACAGCTGAATTCATAGAATTTTCGAATTCTCGTTAGAGCAACAATAATAACGAAGACACACACACAGATAAACCACACGGTCAAATTTACAACACAACTATTTTTTTGTCAAAGGGTAATTAAGTTAAAATTGTGTAAACAATATCTAATGAGAAAACTCTGTTTTAGATACTTAAATGATGTGGTCATCCAACATCACGACACTATTGTGACATCTTCCGATCTTGGATTAGCCGTGACCTGTCAATACGACTTGACGAATAAAACAGTAGCAAATGAATTCGACCTTGGAATTCATGGAGATATCCAGACAGGCATTTCAGAGGAGGTCATTGTCGACTCACCGAACGTAGCTATGAGAATTACAGACAGAAGCGGCGACGACACTATTGCTTCAGCGGAAGTTGGAGATCCATTGGTAAATAATTCAGTTTTGATTTTCATCTTTTTAATTTATTACATAACAATCAAATTATATTCGTTCTATTTCTTTCGTGCAGGCACTACGTTTCGAAATTATGGACCAGAACTCACCGTTCGAAATATTTGTACGAGAACTTGTTGCTATGGATGGCGTGGACTCAAGTGAAATTACACTCATTGACAGCGATGGTTGCCCAACCGATCATTTCATCATGGGACCTTTGTACAAGTCGACTTTGAGCGGAAAGGTAAATAATACGATGTACCATCCTAAATTTGAAAAACTTAAATTCCGCTTAAACAGTGACAAAAAACATCATGAGGAACCTGCATTCCTGATAGTTCTTCATAATACTGGCGTGTGAAATCTACCAACCCGTACTTGGTCAGCGTTGTTGACTTCCGCCTAAACTCTTTTCATGTGAAAAGAAAGACGCGTGCCCTGTATTGGGCTGGTAATGGGGCACCTAATATATTCATAATAAGTTTAGGCACCAATCGATTAAGGTTGCACTTAAAATTATGCATTTTATTTTTACAGACGCTGTTGTCCCACTTCGATGCTTTCAAGTTCCCGTCATCCGAAGTTGTCCAGTTCCGTGCTTTGGTAACACCATGTATGCCTACTTGTGAACCAGTACAGTGTGATGGTGGACCAAACGAACTACGATCAGTAACATCATACGGACGCAGGAAGAGGCGTTCTTCCTCATCCGCCCCCACAGACGATATGCTCCTAGTACAAACTATCCAAATTACTGACAAGTTCGGTTTTGACAAGCAGAAAGCAAAGAACGTAACGGAAGACGCAGTTTTCGTGCGTGAAACAGACGTCACTTGCGTTAACGCATCTGGAGCAATGTTGGCAGCAGCCGCTTTTATAGCAGCTCAACTAGTCGTACTCGCGGCGTGGACTTGCAGTTGGCAGCGAAGACGTGCAGCGGCTAAGGCTGCGGAATTACTTCCCGGACCCAACGCACCATCTGCTCTTTGTAAAGTCTATGATGCTAGTTTTACCCGTGCGCACCAGAGGCACTTTTGAGTAGATTTAGACATGTTGACGTAATTAACGTCTGCAATAATAGATTATTTCTTTAATTTAAATACCCCCGTCGAGTCCAAGGCTCGGAAAGACAACGTTGTTGCCACTAAGACGCGTAAATCCTTTCCGGAGCATAAGACGACGACAGCGGTTACTACTTTAAGTGTGAGCGCAACAACTTCTACTGCCATGTCAGGCATTCGGAGAGCAAATTGCGCGACACGGAGACGGGGACGACCTAAAGAGCGTGCGCAAATGTGGATGGATGCTAGGAGTAACGCGTGTGTGTCTGATGCTAGAGTGTTTGTTGCGATTGGGTACGCTGGCTTGTCGCCATCTCTGAGGTCATAAGCGGGATACGGGCCGTGGATCGTCATCAAGATCATGTCGCTTATTCGTTTACTTTACGTTTGGACACCTTTAGCGGAGTCTAAATACGTATTGTACCATAATTTTTAAAGTAGGATAAGCCTAATTAACAATTCCAGTACCTTTTAAGTAGATAACTGAACATGCGACCTTTAGTCAAGCAACGGTAGATTGACGGCCATTCCGACTTCGTAATTTATTGAAATTAGTTTAGTTTTTTATGTAATTTATATTCGGTTACGAATAAATCTATATTATAAAAAAATCTTAATTTAAACAAATAGATGCTTATGACTAAAATGTGCTATGTTCTACGGTATATAAATTAAAACTATTTTATTATGGTGTATATTGCCTTATCCAATTATTATTATTATATAGAATTGTGAAATTAAACTAATTTAATCCGTCCAAATTGCCAATTACCTGCAATAAACTTATTTTAAATATTTGGTTATTTTATTTTCCAATTGACTCTAAACTTATTTTCATACTTATTGAAAATAGCTTCATCCTACTTTCAAATAAGAAATATTTCTGTAGAATATTTATCTGAATAAAATAACGTAAGTATTTTTGTTTAGTACGTATATCCATTATATATAATCTTTGCACGTTAACTTATTGTAAGTAATAAGACAAGGATAAAAAAAGAGAAACATCTTATCCTGCGGCTTCTAATAAGTATTTAAGGAAAATCACACACAATCGATTACAATCAAAGCAAATATACTGCATCTAATGATATTTTGTGTGTAAAAGAAGAAAGTTATATTAATAAAATGAATAGTAATCATTTATCTTAATATATATAAAACTCCTGTCACGATGTTTGTCCTCAATGGACTCCTAAACTACTTAACCGATTTTAAATTAAATTGGCACACCGTGAGCAGTCTGGTCCAACTTAAGAGATAGGATAGCTTAGATCTTTAATTATAGTCGCAATTTTATTTTATTGCAAATTATTTGTCTATAATTAATTGACAGTCACATGTTACATATATATAATACTACTATACTAATTTAAGGCTTAGCGATACTGAATGCTTTAAAAACAAAATCAAACGCAGACGAAGTCGCGGGCAACAGCTAGTATATTAATAAATAAATGATTACTATTCATAGAATTCATAGAAGAAATAATTAATGCATTAAAGAAGAAAAAAAATAAACCATTACGTTAACTTTTTAACTTCTTAATTACTCGTCTTTTTATGTGATAGTTCCATAGATGTTTGTAATGAATTTGAATTCGGTTTTTAAAAATCCTCGAGGAATTGTTTGTTTTCCTGACCTTAGAAGTCCGTTACTAGGATTCAAGCTGTGTATAAGCAAAATTTTGTGGTTAAATCTTAAGCTATGCATAGGATAACAGAGGCTATTTTTATAAATCACAAGAACAAGGTTTTCTCATTACAGAAGATATTCTATATCTATTTACTAGCTGCCAGCAATATGTGTGCCATGTTGCATTAAAATCGGAATAATGTTTGAGCCGAACATAGGTAACATTTTGAATTTATTAATAAGGTTTCAACTATATAACAGCTTAGAACATATAACTTTTTTAAATACAGACATGATATTTGGCCTTATCATATTGTGTTGTTTTTGTTTATAATTTAATTTCTATTAGGTGTACAATAAAGTGTATTTTCATTTCATTTCATTGATGTGTGTGATAGGCCTTAAAACAAGTTCTAATACATTAGCCCTTAATAAAGTAGCAAAACGAGTATCTACCTCGCGGAGCTCTGTTATTAGAAGGAAGCATTTCCCTTCAGGGTGACAGTAACAGGTTGGTAATTTACTGATTTCCTTTCCTTAATAATATTATTATAGTAAAAGGAAAATGTTTCTTACAAGTGAACATAATTCTACAATTCAACATAAGAAGACTTTTAAAATAATCACACGGACATACACTTAAAAGTAGATTGTTTAGCAAGCTCCCATGTTCTGGATGCCAAGCGCATACATCCCAAGCGTAACAATGGATATTGGAAGCAGGCGTTATTTTGCGGAATTCCATGATATACAAGAGATTTTAAGAGAAACTACTAAGCGTAGCGAAGATGTTGCATCGGCGCATTTAGGATAAACCTTAGTGTAGCGATGATCAATAATAGTTACTATTCAGTCAAACATAAGATATGAAAACATGCACATTCTAAGAAGATTTTTTTAAGCCGAATAGTTTTGACTTATTATAAAAAAGTCTTAAATACAATTTCGCCTTATCTCAGAAGTTTCCGAATAAAAAAAATTAAGAAATAATGAAGCAGCTTTTCTTAAGTCCAAAACAATTCATCTTTAAGTACCAAATTAATGTATGCGTTGCGGTGTGAACAATTATTTAAACTTTTCCTTCCTAAAAGATCTTATGTGTGAAGGTACCTTTACAAAAGCCAGTAAACTCAGGACGGTTGTTACATATGTTCTATGAGTTTAGACTAGATGAATTAACCTTGACGACTAGTTGTTAAAGAGGTTGGTGGTTGTGATCAAGGGCTGATGATGGAGCAGTAAGCTCCATCATCGTAGACAAACGCATTTCACATGTCGGGGGAGATTTAAATTTATAATTTGATACTTGTTCTTCAAGTTTGTATATAGAGTCTGTACTGACTGACATTCGATTTAAGTTAACTATTATAGCCTTCGACAAGTAAACTCGAATTTAGAATTATGAAGCGGAGGTGGAGGCCCGACAAGATGAAATGCCATGGAAATACATTAGTCAATGTGTTATAAGATATTGTGTAAGCGCATGGCTGTCTTGCGAGAAGTATAAAATACATAGAAATGACAGTGGGTCCCTGCACCGACATATTTTGTATTTCAATACGATACTGTTGTTGGTCTATTATTGTGTCGGGAATTTTTATTACGCTACTAGAAATTTCTTCGTGTTAGTCATAAATATTTTCTGTCACAATAAACTTTACAATAAAAATAAACAGAATATAAGTATATTGAATGACCAGCATCTTTTAATTCAAATGCTATTTGTAACGGTAATTTACATATGTATGAAGTTATTCAATTTGAGGCCTTCAGAAGACGAAAAACTTGGGTAGTTATGCAAATGTTAAGTAAAAAAAAAAAAGTTATGCTTTACAATTGCACCATGTCACCTATTCAGATTCGTCTTAAGTTAGTCTTGAGAGTGCCACTAGAGATAATGAATTAACATTAATTACATCTCGAATCACGACTTAGGACCATATATCAGGATAAGCTAGTAAGTTAGTATATCGATGAGCGATTTTGGCCTCAGCTACAATCACAAACTAATAATCGAGATTTCGGAATCGTAGTTATAAATATCCCCTAGGTATGCTTACGCATACGAAACGTTTATTCCAAGAGAAATCCTATTTGTAATTAATGGCCACAGTTCCAGAAGCTCATACTTATAATTAAATATAGTATGAATAAAGTATTTAAACAGCTGTACAACTACAATATAGTTATACCTAACTACTGAGGTAAATGATGCGAAGGTAAAGAAGCCACTTGACTATCGAGATAAAAAATTAAAGTTAAATTATATAAGGTAAACTTTAAATGCCTTTTACTTTTAAGAAAAAAATATGGAGATAGGAATTTTAAATAAGTTATCGTAAGACAAACTGCTGCAGAAAAAGACGAGTGTCAACCCACGAAGTATTTCTAAAGAATGCGCAAGTTAGCACAGAAATGGGCAAGCTATTTGACCAGTTCCCTACCAGTCTGGAACCGTACGCATCAAGCAGATGAAATCTCTCATTTAGTTTTGCGTGGAAAAATCACGTGTGAAGAGGTACATCTCACGTCGGCGTTCGTGCCCGAGATTAGATCTATGTGTAGACAACGGCACGCGACTCTCAGACACGTGCCGCAGTCCGCACTTACAACAACCATTAGTAAACGCTGCTAAGAATCTAACTTATAGTCTGAGATTAAGATTACTACCAAAGCGCAAGTAGGTAAATTACTCAACAAGATTTTTTTTGAAATATTGTAAGAATTATTTAGCTCAGTCCATTGAATTATTCCAATAAACTCGATCCTTCTGAGATATAAGCAATAATTTGAGGCGACCATAAAATAAAATCGAAGAACGCAACATTGTCCACGAGAGATAAAGTCATTCACAATAGTAGGTATATGAAATATTCATAAAATATAAGGGTTACGTATTGGCCGCAAGTTCAAATAACAAAAAGCAAAACACAAAAAAAGAGACCAACTACATGCTCTCTCGTTGAAGTCAATTTCTGAGACATTTTAATATAATGCTACATAATAAATCTTCTATTAGAAATATTCATGCTGCATTGTTCAAAGAGGTCCTTGAAACAAACAGGTCTACAGAGTTCTTCTATTTGATAAACGACATGATATGATATCTTTCTCTGATTATATTCGATAAAATCTCAAGCTCGGCATAGTTTAACTAATGAAATATGATGTTGACTTCAAAGTATAAAATACATGACTTGGACTGGCGAATAAGTAAGGATTGTATTAGTTATATTTCTCGGGGCATTCATCAAAACAATTTCACTGTTTAGTCTCTTGGCTTCCCATCTTTATCATCCCGTTCGGGGTCAATGTGAACTCCGTGGCCTAAACTTGTTTATAATATATTTATAAACAATGGAAATGAAGTACTCATAACATTTTGCTTCCCAAATAGCTCTATTGTTTGGATAAATGTGTAGTAAAGGTTTCTCCGAAAAAAAGAAAGTTAAAAGCTAAAAAAATAAACAATATATTTTGTATTTGACTTCTTATTAATTTTCTTCCTTAACCTTAGAACTACGTGGTTTTCTTTCAGCATATTTGACAACCTTTTTATGAGAGTTTTAGCGGTTTCAAATTAATGCATATTATGCAGAAAAATACTTTAGTATTTTCGTAGTGCATGATTACAATCTATCGCCGCAATGATGAGAGGTATTTGCTGGGAGTGTATTGCTATCTTTAAGTTTACAATGTATGTAAAAACTTATCAACAAGCCGGAAGAGTCACAAGCTGGTAGCTGTATTATGATAATAATTGGTACTCTCATCGTCGTATAGTCACGTAAATTTTAAATATATCATACGAAATAATCATTGAACTGAATTCAGCGCATGAATATGTAATCTATTTTGGCTTATTATTATGGCGATTACACGATACTGGTAACGGATGCTCGTGGTGCAATTTGTGTACTTATTTGCATCGAAATCGTTGAGAGCAATCGCAGTCACGCAGACTCCAGTGCGAAAACAAACCTCGTTTGCCCGTAAATCAAAAGTCATTCCTGTAAGGACCATGTTACTTTTAAATCTTTGAATACATTAAAAAGGAATCGTGAGCAGAAACAGAAATAGTCAATCTCGAACCCTTGTATTGCATAACAGAAATTCAGCCAATATAACATGAACTTAACATTCGCATATCTCCAAATGTAAATCAAACTATGAGATCTTTTCATAATATACTCAAAGAATTAATGTCATAAATTGTCATAAGTTGTTAAGAATGGCTTCCCGTAAAAAAAAAAAAAAAATCCAAGCAATTAACAGATAAATCGGCATAATTTACACTACTTCGAATGAACTATCGTACCATTGCATGCTACAAATGATTACGTAGGTAATTGTTGAGTGAAGCAGAACGATGTTTGACTTTACATAAAGTATAGTAGTAGTTTTGTAAAACGGTGTTTCCTTTTTCTTTAGCCGGGAACTGGTTGAACTTTTACGATCCGTGTGCATCTTAGTTGGTGTAGTTTACACTTTTCATAATATTGACCTCGCGCTAAAGTACAAAACATCTGATCTTATTTTATAAATAATAGTCATAAAATATTAGGATTACAAAAATCTTATATATCTTATTACAGTATCTTTTAATTTTTAAGCTAGATAGCGCGTCAACGGTGCATGGCAACGCATCGTTGATGTGCTGTGAAAATACACCTGTGTTTAAAATCGTTAAAAGGCAAGCCGGAATTTGTTTTGCAACCTGGGATCAATTTTGTTTTTAAGTAGGTACGAGCATACCGCTGTAGTTTTTTCGTACCTTTACCGTTTATTTTTAATCACTTACCAGTCACTAGCAATCCGATACACAAACTGGCCACAATGTTTTCGCTTCGACACTTTTGTGGCATTCAAATTATTTTTTGCTGTACTCTCCCTACGGGTGTCGTGATATTCATCCATCATGATTGTTAAATCGGGTTATCATTAACTATCTGGAACTTGACTGACAGTTCCTTATTTGTTAAACAGCAATAAAACTGGTAAGTTAGTTTTCTATAATTCCACGGACAGGACTATCAGTCAACTTATATTGCAAAAGTGAATAGTTTGATTTGTTATCAACATTGACGGATGGTTTTCAGAGGCACTTAATATTAATATATTCATTGTTTCGAAAGCATTGGGATTCTGTTTAACCGATTAGAAAGCTACAGCGTTATAAATCACAATTAGCTTTACTTTTAGGTTAAACTGACTTTAATACAATTTATAAACAAATTAAAGTTACCTGAAGAAATATAAGTTTTATAGTTCCATATGTTAGTTATTGGAAGAATGGTTTCTGATAATCTAAAAGGGTTTGTGTATGTCCCATTTTTATTCTTGTGATAATTCTTACATCATTTAAGCTTGAATTTAGTAGAAGTAACTTTAAGTGGAAGACGCATTGCCAACGAGTGATAAACGGGTTAGGTGGTTAAAAATGTACACTCGGTTGAAATAAAACAAAGTCACAACACAAGCGCTAGAAATAGTTTATTTATCAACATTTATCTATATATATAAAAGGCAAAGGTGACATTTGACGGATAGGGCTGAAATTATGCACACAGATAGTGATTACAATGTAGGCATGGCATCCGCTAAGAAAGGATTTTTGAAAATTCCGACCCTAAGAGGGTGAAAGTTTGTATAAAACCCTTATTTGTCAATTCATTTTTCAAGTTAATTCCATAAAACTGATTTTAGGTTTCGATTAAAAATAAAGAAATACGTGTTTCATATATTTTAAAAATTTATTGAATTGATAGGGGATGAAAATTTATATGTAAGTTTCTGATTTTTTAAGTAATTTACTTTCATATTTGTCTATAAGCAGCAAGCATTTTTTTAAACCTTCGCAGTTAAAATTTACCAAATCAAAAATTGAACCGCAAAAGCTAGTTATTTTAAATCTGTTCACCAATTACTAAATAATACGATTTTACTTAAATCACCTTACTGTGAGTTGTACGCGACGTGGACCTCCAAAGGTTTTTAGGCGTTGAGTTTACAAGGTTAGCTCATTGTTTATCTAGGCCGGCAGATAGAGACCAGATCCGTAGCTGAGCAGCAATTCAGCTAACCAGAACTAATGACTGGTAATCGAGATAAGACTTAAGGCAGTCTTACCTCGATTACCAGTAGAGACATATTACGGATTCGACTTTATTGTTCACCATTATCAACGCATTACCGGGCCACAGCAACAAGTCACGTCTCAGAATGAGAAGGGCTTTGGCCGCTGTCCCCCACTCTGGCCAAGTTCAGACTTCAACTTCATCACGCCTTTGAGAACGTTGTGAAGAACTCTCAACCATGCAGATTTCCTCACGATGTTTCCCTTCACCGTTGATTGCTTAAATTAAAAACGCACATAGCTCCGTAAAGTTAGAGCTCGAAATCGGTTCGCACGAAACGGAGCCTGTAACGAATCTACCCTACTCGCTACCGGACTCACAATCGACTTGTTTCTAGTCCGAGCTCGGGTAGGAGTCCACCGTTGCGATGCTTGAGTTGGGGCTCGCAACTACCATTATTTCAATAAGAGATATTGGTACCATAAATACTTCTTCCTGTTCTAAGAGGAAGGAGTGATACATAGTGAATCCACTATGCCGTTTAACGGAAATATGAATGCCTGGAGTAGGGAGATGAAGTTGAATATGCTATGATGTATTGAATGAAGAGGAGATGGAGACATGATGTTGATAGTGGGATCTAATGGTTATCTAGATCCTATTTTTATGCCATTTAAGAAAATCTAGTCTTGAGAACTCGTTGCTACTGACGCTCTAAAAGTCTTGAGTTATTATGAAACAACAAGGTTGGGTCTTAGCCTCTGGATGATCATGTGCCAGTATTATTTAACAAATTACAAAACCTAACGGAGAGATCCTTGTTAGGAGCCAGTTGGTTTAGTTACAAGCCGAAGCCCCAATCACAAGGCTAACATCGCTACTTTATTATAACGCAAATCCAAGATAGTACGCAATCAATAAGCATGCTCGTATTTTAGGTATGCTACATTTCGATGAGCAGCGGCCGTGGACAACTCGTCGTCACCGTGTCCGTGCGCCGATGTGGTAGGATAGATAGTCAATGCTGAACTGTAGACTGATTGTCGACGCGTTGTCACCACATTAACGGCTCTAGTAGACGAGTTGTTGACGGTTAATCGACGGTTGAAGTTGAACCGGCTTGGTACGGTGTTAAATTGATAAGTGATCTAAGACCTTCAACAGTTTTCGCATAGAAAATCATTCAATTTTATTCCTCAGTTAGGTTATCTAATAATTAAACAATTCACCTTAACAAACTTAACATCAATGACATGACATGACAGGTAGTTCTCATTGGCAAAACTTAATAACTTAATACTGAGACATGATTAAGATTGCAAAACAGCTTCAAAACGAGAAGTGTTGCATTCCTACCTAAATTAAGATCGCGTAGCGGTTCAGCGGTGATTCGTGAGTAATAAATCGCTATACACAATAAATGTACGAATAACAATAATATACAATGAAACGAGGTTTTAGTATTCGCGGGACGTCGGAAGTGATGAGTGAGATCACGAAGCCGACGAGCGGACGCGCTAACAATCCACTAATAGGGATCGTGTTCGTGACCCCGCCTCCCGTACTCGACAATATTATCCCAACTGACGGATTATAATTGACCTATTGTTACCGTTGACCGGCAACAATGAATGCAATGATACGTTTCTTTTTTTTTTGAAAATAAATCACAATCGACTTCCAAGAGTCGTGGCACCCCGGCTACAGAACGGTGTAATGAGTTTTTATACCCCATGCGAATTTTAATGTGATTTTATATAGCGTATTTTTTCTTGCGTTGCATTGAACTACAATCGCTTGTGATTGTTACAATGGGTTTTAACTAAATGAAAGACATGTACATTTTCTAACAATTGGAAGAGAATGGATATCATCTAAATAGGTGGCACCCGCCGGCATTCAATTATTTTGCGAAATGCGAATTGTTAGGCCGCCGGTTCCCCTATGTTTTGTGTTTATATATTACATCCCGATCCAGTTAGAACGTCACCTATTGAAAATAAAATACTGTTATAGGTACTGCAGGTGACTACAATTTTATTTATCTATCTATATCATAGTTATAATCTGAACGAACTCCGTTTGTGCGTTTATGTCGTTGCATCGCTCAGGCTCCATTTTTTTTTTATTCAACTACAAGTTAGCCATTGACTGCAACCTGGTGGTAAGTGATGCTGCAGTCTAAGATAGAAGCGAGCTAATCTGTTAGGGAGTTAGGTAGCCATACCCCTAATCGGTTTCTACGCAACATCGCACCGGCACACTAAATCGCTTAGCGGCACGTCTTTGTCAGTAGGGTGGTAACTAGCCACGGCCAAAGCCTCCCAGACAAACAGACCAGACAAAACTCTCCGTTGGCAGGGCACTATTTTGGCAATTACTAAAAGGTCTTGGGTTAGATAGCGGTTAGTAACGTCCATACTGACAAAACTGAACTGTCAAATGATTAAGAGCGAGCTTGCACTGCGAATAATAAGATCCCCGAGACTTTTTTTTTTAGCATGGCAAACGAGCAAGTGGGTCACCTGATGTTAAGGGATCATCGCCGCCCATGAACATCTGCAACACCAGAAAAGCCACCTGCCTTGCCGGCTTTTGAAGGAATTTATTCATCCGCACCTTGCTATTCTGGCGATTTGTCTTTAAATTTTAGAAATTTAACCAACCACGCACTACGTACAAATTCCTTATGATTGTTGTCAGTTTTTAGGGAGTTCTCGGTCTGGAGACACGTATTTGTCCCGATGCGAATTTCACAGAGTGAATTTAGAATCAAACAATATATTTCTTTACCGCGCGAATTTAAAACGCTAGTGCGTGTATCTCTATAAGAATGCAAGTGTCACAGAATTGCAATAAAAAAACAAAAAAATGTACGATGTCGCGTAGAAACCAATATTTGAGCGAGTTAAATTACCAGCACCCACCTCTAACTTTTCTAAGTTATGCGCATTTCAAGAAATTGAAATAGCATTTGCTTCAGCGGTGAAGGAAAACATCTGTGAGGTCTGCACAATGTTCTCACAGGCATGTGGAGTCCACCAATTCGCACTGGGCCAGCGTGGTGGATTGCGGCCTATACCCTTCTCATTGTGGGAGGAGACCCGTGCCTTGTAGTGGGCTGATAAAGGGTTGATATGATGATGATGACGACTACTTTTCCTCAGAGCACCACTTGCACTAGTTCAGGGGCCCAAATCCACTATTGCCGACTGTACACTATTTAGACGGCCGAGTGGCGCAGTGGGCAAGGTCGTGGGTCATGGAAAATGTTTGTGTGATGAACATGAATTATTTTCAGTGTCTGGGTGTTTATCTGTATATTATAAGTATTTATGTGTATAATATTCATAAAAAATATTCAACAGCTATCTCAGTATCCATAACACAAGCTACGCTTACTTTGGGGCTAGATGGCGATGTGTGTATTGTCGTAGAATATTTATTTATTTATTTATTTATTTATTTATTGCTATTGTGTCTTAGTGGTCAATCAAAGACATAAAGTACTTAATAAGATAAATCTTTTATTATTTGCACAGCAACAATAGTCAAAGAGGTTTGTTTGCAACTTGTTATGAGGGTAAGATTTTTTGTTAAACTATGAATTGTTAAATACTTACGGTAACAGCTTGCAGCTAGCAGTTTACGGAACTTGAATAGGCCCACGATACAGGCTTACCTAGTATTAGTGTCTAATTTAAATAATTTTTATTTCATTTGCACTTTTTGTCATTGACCAAACACTGACTTACAATAATTATTGTAATAGAAAACTTGGAGCTCAGGTAAGAAAGCAGTCAAGCAGCTTAGTCATCGATAAAATAAAATATTCCTTTTAATAAAAAAAAAACCTTTTCTTTATTAATCTCACTTCTGAGAAATACTGTTACTTGACCAGAGTTAGCTGTATTGCTATTTTTTAGATACCTAAAACACAATTGAATAATTATGTTTGTTGATTATAGAGGATGTGGAATACAAATTATAAAAGCAATTTAACATTTCAACCACGGAACACGTTTTTACCGAATTATGGTAAAGTCTTATTAGTTTTTTACCGCGGGAATGTTTGTTACGCTATAAATCACAGTCGCAGATAGGTGTTTTTAATTAACGTACGAATTTTAGTAGTCCAGGGTCCAGGGAAGTACTAACGCCATGCTTATTTCTGTCGCCAAACGGCATTGCTGAGATCTGGTGCGAGGGGTTTTGTTGCGGTGTAATCACAGGCACATGAGACTTAACAGGAGCGGTGATAGCCCTGAGGTTAGAACTTAGGTCTCGCTTTCGGGGAGCCGAGTTCGTATCCCAGCACGCACGTCTAACTTTTCTAAGTAAAGTTTTAAGCAATTTAAATATCATTTGCTTCAACGGTCAAGGAAAACATCGTGAGGAAACCAGCATGCCATAGAGTTATCCATAATGTTCTCAACGGTGTGTGTAGTCCACAATCCGCATTGGGCCAGCGTGGTGGACAGCAGCTTTAACCCTTCTTATGTGGGAGGAGACTTGGTAATGGATTGACATGATGAGGTTTTTAAAGTTTTAACACCTAAGCCTCAGGTTGATGGACACAGGGCGGTATGCCCGTTTTGATTTTGTATGCATGTTTATAGATGAAAGTATACCACTGTGGGCCATATGATTGGTCAGTTTATTATTACTATTAAAAAAAGCAACGTGGAATAAACATTTTTTCTGGAGCCGGAATGATTCCTTTTTTAAATAGTTGCAATGATCAATTTAAGTCCTCAATAATACTCAATCTATTTTTTAATCCACAGATTGTAAATAAAATATGGTAGTGCTTTACTTTTCCTACACTTGCCTGTCGACAAGGACAGCGACTAACTTTATTAAGTTTTTACCGAAATGTTTTGTTCATTATTTTTTTTTTTTTTACTATTAATAGCGGGCAAACGAGTAAGTGGGTCACCTGATGATAAGTGATCACCGCCGCCCATAAACATCTGCAGCACCAGAGGAGCCACCGATGCGTTTGCCGGCTTTTAAGGAATATGTTTATCCGCCCCTTGAATAACCCTAGATTGTATTTTTGAGGAAACACATCAGATGGGAGATTGTTCCACAATGTGCAAGTGCGCGGTAGAAATGATCTGGTATTTCGAACAGTAGAAGAATACCAGGCATCCATATTATGAGGGTAGAATTTATTTCTACGGCGTGAGGTGCAAATCCAAATTTACGAAGATACAAATCGACTTACCCTTAATCTCTGGTCGCTGACCGTCCACACACGACTCGCGAAGTCATTGGAAGCTCCCACAATGTATGCTCCGGTAGCGTCGAAGTCCACTGACATCACACCCGCGTTCGAACCGACGAGCGTCCCTTTGCATTCTATTACGCCAACTATAAAAAAGCATATAATTAATTAATCAACATAATAATTTTCAAACCATTGCTAGCCTATTACAGATCACGGCTTCCTTTACAATCTATTCCTTATGATTACCGGTTTTCAAGCTCTGGTGAATGACAGGGACGCCATCATACGTTAGAGTGAGATAGCGATATTAGAATAAACATATTTTATACATATCATAATAGTTTCTAGAAACTCCAGTACATTACTTACCCGCTAACCCTATCAAGGTCAAGTACGTAAATACAGGATATATTTACGTACTTGACCTTACCTTGATAGGGTACTTGAGCTTTCAATACTAGGCTATGTAATAAGGCATTGTAGAGCGAGTGGTATAAAAAAATATTTACTATTTAGTTTATTTTGGACCCTAATCTACTAATATTTTAAATGTGTAAGTAAAGATGGATGTTTTTTATTAAATCATGCTAGAACAGCCGAACGAATCTAGGTGATTTTAAGCACAGAGATAGATTATAGTCAGGTATAGCATATGGACTATAGTCTATTAGACTATAGTCTATAGAATTCTGGCACACCCTTATCACGTACCAGTATAAATTTTACTTGATGATATATTCTCATACCTAACAAATATAAATAAAAAAGTTTGTACCACGTTGGTGAAGCCCTTTCAAAGGATTGCGAACACAAACACCGTGAAAAGAGTTTATTATAGATGAGAAATGCATCGGTATATGAATAATATACTTGTACCAATTCGTATCTGCTTGGATATGCAATGTGCGAATCCGAATCAAGTCATACAGCAGTGAATCGATACAGCGACATAAATTATTTATGTAAGATCATAATATACCCGACAGACTATGGAATTTAGGCCAGGCCAGTATAGTTGCGCCAAACTCGGCAGGTTTTAACTATTGATATATATTTTACTAGCGACCCGCCTTGGCTTCGCACGGGTGCATTGTAAATACTAAGCTAATAATACAACTCTGTAGCGTAATACATTAATTCAATCCATTTTATAAAGCTGGACCAGCGTATGCAATGTAAGTGCACAAAAATATGTTTTTTACGATATCAAATTACAAATCTCCGAATTTGTTTGCTTTTCTCTTCTATAATATGCATGTTCACGTTTCGCTTGAATCACTGTAACTTTTGCGAAGCTTGCGAACAACTATTGTATCAAGTTCCAGACCCTGACTGAGAAATTTCCTAAGCACACGCTCTAACTTAAGAAGAAACAGCTAACTTAAGATCCCGTAGCGCACTCCCAACGCAACAAGAAATCTTATATAGGTATATCCCCAGTGGAGTGCACAGGGTTTTTGAGTAAGGCAAGGCAGTGCAACGCCACTGCATATACCTATCACACAGAGCTAATTTGAGAACTTATAATTTCTGAATATTGGTCTGGTGTAAGGCTTTGGCTGTGGATAGTTACTACCCCACCGACAAAGGGAACCCCCCCCCCCCACTTTAGGTGCAGCGATTTAGAAACGATGCCGCTAAATGGCGGTATTGGGTTTATATTTTATCTGCCATACCACTATCCCGCTATTATCTTAGATTGCATCACTACCAGGTCATATTGTAATGGCACAGTAATTTTATTTTAATTTAAAAAATTAAAATAAAATTACTATGCCGTAAAATATAGTAGTTATATAGGAATGTTTATTCTACCTTTATATTTATTCTACTAATACTAAGGATTACATGTATGATTAAAAAGCTTGGGTATGAATTGCTCTAACTTCATAGCTAAACATTAACTCGACTGGGAGATAGTGATAACAAAAAAAAACAAGTTTGTTGTGGACTCTTCTTAGACCAGGGCACGTTTCGAACCCTCCTAGCTTTACTTTTAAGTTAACGAATGCAGTTATTACCATCACTAACATTAGTGTTAACATGTTAAATGTATGAACGCTTCATAAGTTTTTTGGGTAAGGTCTACATGAATAAAACAATTTTGAATTTGAATTTATTTTACGTACTATCCAGTATCCACTCTAGTCTAGTCTAATGCTCTTATGTACTCAGTGACTTTGTTTGTTGTATTGTGTCTATGTATATTGTCGCAATAAATTTATTCTATCTATCTGGAGTTCATATTTCGTTGGATTTTCTGATTGGATTTTTTCCCCGCAACAAATGAGATTCATCGCCTATTATTTTAAGTGTGTATTTTTTTACATAATGATGACATATAATAACATTACTTACTTTTAGAGACATTCCATAGTTTGACTTTTCTATCAGCGCCCCCTGTTGCTACTAAGTGGTCTGTTGGACTCCATTTGACGGCATTGACTTCACCGTCGTGGGCATCCTAAGCATAAAAAAAAGTTTTATGATCAGTGAGTAATAATCTTCGATCAACAATAGCTTTACAGACCACTAATAATAGTGGTCTGTAATATTAAATGTGAAATCCGGTCAGTAACTGGGTCATTGGACGCAATTAAGGGCACCGACTTTTGGTGCTAAAACTTAAAAATAGCACCAAACGAGCGCATAACCTTGTATCACAGAACTAAGAACATAAAAAAGCCGTGTATCGACAAATTTCGAAGCACCAATAGTCACTCTACTTTAGCAGTGTTTCTCGAAGAGGCGGTTAGCCACTTTATTCCATTTAGCAGTTAGCAGTAAATATTTCACCTCTGAAGTTCTAAACATTAACCATAAAATGGGGAAAATGGGAAAAGTTTGTGAGTTAGCATCACTCCGCGGGTGTGTAGTCAGACTTGCGCGGGGCTTAAAAACTGTTTATGGATACAATGCACTGCATGCAATAATTGAGTTTCTTCATGACTCAAGTGCCTTGAATTTCCAATATGACAGTTAAATAATTTAACTGAATACAACAAGCACTCTGAGAGTAGCAATTTTCGTAATACCGATCAAACAGGGATACATTCTTAATGATTAAAATGCGACGCGGTTCAATCGTAGTCCGTAGTAGTTCATGGCTATTCTAAGAGATGGCACTGGTTTATTTGTCGGCCTACACGAGTTCCTTGCACGCCCTGCGAAGTGTTGCTCTGTTTATAGGTGATGTGTTTCGACTTAGCATCAGGTGGACCATCTTACTTGCTTCGTCAATTATTACTATAATATAAAACCTGACTTCTTTGAGAGAGAAGAGCTGTGCCAGCAGTAGGACATTAGTAGTACGAGGATGATGAATAATCTTTACAGACCACCAAACCGCAACGGGGCCGCGGGGTTCGTTGAGCTCTTAATTTTTCGCTGACTTCTTTGAGAGAGAAGAGCAGTAGGACATTAGTAGTTCGAAGATGATGAATAATCTGTACAGACCACCAACCCGCATCGGGGCAGTGTGGCATAATAATAAAGCTCTTAATTATCAAAAACACAATTCACAATTCTTAACAATTATTCATTGTAAAGTCAACATCTCCTGATGATGCTCCGGTTTCGGAGCGAAACGTGCGTAGAGGGTATATTGCCGAAGATCTGTTTGGTATGGGGTATAAGGATTGAAGAAATTATAAATTACACCACACAGATTCTCCTGCTTTTCGCGGAGTATAGCAAATTAAGCTTAATTTTGATAATATATCATGGATATCCGCAAAGTAACGCCTGCTTCTATCCAAAGCTCTTAATCTCTCACTCCTTTGAGAGATGAAGCCGTGCGAGCAATGGGTCATTAATTGTCCCAGTTTTAGTAAATAACTGCTACAAACCCTCACTCTTTTGAGAGAGGAGGTCTATACCAGCAGTGGAACATTTAATATCAGAGGATAATGAATAACAGACCGAAAACCTCATCCTAGTAGCATAATGTGTCCGTTGTAGACAGGAGGTCTGTGCCAGCAGTGGGATATTAATAGTCCTATGATAATAAATAACTGCTACAGGCCGGGAACCCTCATTCGAATAGCATGGTGTGTCTAGCTCCTAATCCCTTACCCATTGTAGACAGGAGGCCTGTGCCAGCAGTTGGACATTGAAATGAAATGAAATGTATTTATTTGTATGAATATGTGATAAAATGTTCTTAACAAAATAAAAATTCCGCAACTTATCCTGGCAACCCCTACATACAAAATTTGGTCAATTATATATAAACAATCTACTTCTAAGGCTTAAATTGCAGAAATTCATCAATCGAATAAAATACATTGCTCAAAAGCCACTTTTTCAAATTATTCTTAAATTTTTGATACAGTAATACGGCTATTGATTTTGGGATTGCATTAAATATTATTTATTATTTATTTACACTAACACATTAATCGTCATAAGATAATGCATAACGTCTACAGACCGGAAACCCTGATTCGAGTAACATGGTATGTCTAGATCTTAATCCCTCGCTCATTGTAGAGAGGACGCCTGTGCCAGCAGTAGGACAAAAAGTGTGAGGGTGATAATTCAACGGGTACTCACAAATCTCAACGCCACTTTTGTAGGCAAGGTGGTCGCGTAGTACGGCAACGAGTCTATTATCTTCTCGTCTGTACTACCACCGGAACCAGCACTACTTCTACTACCGGATTCCTTACAAGCTTCTTCGAGTTCCTTCCGTACTTTGTCACTCTTTTTTCTGCAAGAAAAAAATAGAATACATTAATTTTGAACAGAAAACGTTTCATTATTGTTTCGACCTTTCCGCACAAGCTGCATGTACAAGCATTAAGGCCTTCGCGCTCAACACCGACTCAACTCAAATTAAAACATCGGAACATAGCTTTATCTCTAGTACCTAACGTGTATTTTTATTGGCCAAAGATTGGTCGACTTTCCGTCGTCATTAACAATAACGTGTTGAAAAGATGTCTTTATGGCACAAATAATAAAGCTCACATTTCGATGCTTTCATTTCAGTAGAGTTGATGTTGAGTCGATAAAGTCTGCGAAGGCCACCAAGAGTCCAAATCTCCAGCTATTGACGGAAAATTTCATTTAATCAATAATACACCGTAACCTTTAATTCATTGTTTTCTAGGTCTCGACGCAGTACCGTCTTATATAATAATCAGTGATCGGAATAGGTAGTGCAATTTGGGATCAACTAACAAAATGCCCGAAGTTTAAAGTCTAGAATAAACGCAAATTATTGCTTAACTACATTAATGACATAAATAAATGCAGGTATTTTAGATTTGTTTATCTATAGAATATGTTTCAATAGTATTTGATACCTCTAAGTTCAAAATATATGTGTATATCGCAACCAACGACATGTAGTTCCAAAAATTTTCACTACCTATTCCGATTACTGATACTAAAAAGTCAAAACCAATTAGGTATTAGCTCACCTTTCTTCATTCGACAATCTTAAGAGTTAAAATGTGCAAAATGCACATGCAAAAAGACCATGCAATTTGGAGTTGACCATGCAAATACAAAATCAATATTCATACATATGTTACAAATTAAAAATATTTACAAAATCGCTTTAAAATCATTGTTTGTTAAACCCAACCAAAAATCAATGGAACTGAGTTTTGTTATTTATGTTAGTTGGGTAGTTGACTAGAATTATAAAGATAAATATTGTTAAGAAAACAATGGTTACGTAACTCTATTTTTTATTATCTGTGTATTTTAAGTCAACCACCCTATACAAGTCTAGTTAAAAAAGGGGTATGCTGATGGTGTATTTCAGTATTAATGATGAATAACTTTTTTTTAACAACCTTTTCATCAATATTTTTAGAAAAAAAACCTGTATCAAGTTTACATAAAAATTATGCGGCGACAAATAAAACTTTGGTTACGACGCTGCTGTTCTCAAATCTGTAAACTAAACTAAATTAGCTGTCTAAAAATAGTGCTATCCTTCTCATGAAGGTACGATGTTTTCTTTATTTAAACAGTCCACTTACAACAAATGGTCATAAATTAGTGCCATCTGCATATCGTCTGCGAAAGGTACAGAAGCTATTTGTGGGATTGAGTATACGCTTTTATAATATGATTCCTAAGTTAATTTTGGACCTACCAATGCATAAGTTTAAAGAATATGTTAAAACACATTTATTACAGCGAGGTTACTATAAAATTTATGAATTTCTTAATGACTAGGTTGCTTGGAAGCATCCGGCTCCGCCTTCATCTCTCACAAGATAGAAAAATGAATGTTAAAATGTAAAATGTAAATTGTTGATGTTGGAAAAGAACAACTGCTCAGTTTCTTGAAGGCTTCTTCTCGGTAGAATCTGCCTTCCGAACCGGTGGTAGAGTCACTACAAACAGACAGACTTGAAGTTTCAAAAGTGCTTCTTGAAATAAATGAATTTTGAATTTTATTTATATAATTGACGGACTAGCCAGGTGGTCTTAATTATCCATTATAACATCGCCTATAAACAGGGCAACACTTCGCAGAGCGTGCAAGCAACACTTCCTTCTAAGTGCCACCCTAAGTCAATAAAACTGAGGCGCAGGTGTTAGGCCACTTGGCCTGTAATTAAACCAGCAACAAGGATCTTTCGGCGAGCTGTGTCACATAAAGCTCTATTTCTACTGAAAGTAAGAAGGATACTACTTTTAGAGCTGCCAATTTAGTTAAATTTAGAGATTTGTGTACAACAGATCATTACCGGTTTTTAACATGTAATGTCGAATGACTGCAAATGCAAGACAACAAAAGATAATATTAAAAAAATAATTGACACACACATACACGTGTAAATGTGATGTCAAGTCAATGCATTTTTTAAGTTACTTTTATACGAAAAATTAAATATACGTTATTTAAATTTATAGAGTTATAAATTTAAATAACGTATAGTAGTTTAAGAAACACTTCTTAGGCGTACCCCCATTCTGTAGACCTTGTATAATAAAGACATTTGTATATTTCGAGTTTGAGTGCAAACAAAACATTATTTACCATTATATACAATCAATACTACATTTAATAAAAATGTCTTCTTTCCATTCGTGATTATTAATCTTATAAAACTATCACAAGATGTCATTTTTTAATAAAAATGTATGTGCGACCAAACAACTATCATTTCATATTTATGTATATACGAAACATTAACAAAAAAAAACTTAGGCTACTTTTTGTTCCAATTCATTTTACTATTTAATACAATCCAATTGTTATGTTAAAGTCCAAAATTCAAATGCAATGATAAAATTAATTCGTTCAGCCAGAATACAATCTAATTATCAAGAAAACAAATTTGAAATTGTAAGTAAATGGTACAGTAGATACAATATGTAAAATGCAAACAACACGAAGACGAAATTTTAAATATAGTATAAAAGTATTACAAAATCAGATATAAGTATGAAAGATAAATGATAATGAATTATCCGTCATATCACAATGATAAGTGGGAAAAATTAAATAAAAAAAAACATGAGTCAGTTTCAGAGTGCAGTTAAGACATATATGGGCCATTGTAATGAAGAAGTAAATGTCCTTTTTTACGCCACAATGCCTTCATACCACCAAGACCTCATTCACATTATGTCAAACTCACCCGAAACTAACTCTACCAAAGGTGTTGATGAAAAACGCAGAAGGGTTGCCTGACCTGTTGAACAAATTAAACAAAAAGATGCAAACAAATTCATACACATTTATGCAAGCCTCTAAAACTGCGTATTATTGCACAGCCCATCTAAACATTATATCTAAACACCCAAATTACTAAAAACCAAATTTGTAAACACAAATTAAAATATTATTTCGGTTAAACAGTGCTATTTAACAGGTACAGTGATAAAAAATAAATTAGTTAATCATTACCTGTTCGAACTCCTGTAATTATAGATTTAACATATTCTACAATCTATACTTAAAAGGGTAATACATAATTAACTATGAATTCTAGATTAAACACTTCTACAGTGCAGTGAAGTTGATCTATATTATAAAGGTATAGATTTTTGTCTTTGTCTAAAGAAAAACTACATTTAATGAATATAACTATGGAGATTAAAAACTGTGCTTTTCTACTAATTCCTAAAACTTTTGCTAGTACATAACCAAACATTCAGTTAAAATAGTTATTCAAACCACCTTAACCCCAAATCAAAGAAAACAACTTTAAGGAAGGGCCATCACAGATTCCTGATTCAAATAGTAAAACACTATTATCTGTTTAATATTGCTTATTATGAAAAAGTTGTTTCATGCAAAAAAAAATCACAACACAATTATGGAAGCTTTTGTAGTTTTTTTTTTTAATATGCGGAATCCGCTCAATCGAATTAAAAAATAAACACAATAATTTAAGCTTACTTGAGAAAGTGTTCATTTTCTTCGTTCATTTTGTCCGCATCTTTTGCTTTGTACTTAATAAGTCTTTCAACGAGGGACCGATTTTCATCCTGTAATTAAATAATAAAGTTTGTTTTCGTTCGTCTTTTCATCGCCAAAGATAAATAAACAGTTTTTTAATAAATCATAACCTTCTTTTGTTTATTCATAGTGAAAAAAACTATCTTTTATGGCACACGAATTTATTGACTTTGGCTGTAAATAAAAATAGCGCTACAATGCAATCAGTTGGACGAGAAATTTTCAACTGAGCTGCGTATGTAATATCATAGGAGATATACCCGTAAACTTTTATATATAACGGTCATCACATGGAGCATAAAGTGTACAGGGTGTTACAGTTTTGATTTCAGCAAAAAAGTATAATTACTGAAATAATATGATATTGTAAATAAGAATGTTGTTTATGAAAAGATTTCACTACATTTCATCAATGATGTTTTAACTACTGTAATATTTCCAGTTAAGAGATCGCTACCAGTGATGAGGCCGCCTTAGCATCCTAAGTAAGTTTTGAGGATAATTATTAATTTATTTAGTTACAAGCATTGTTATGTATATATATATATATTATATATATTTATTCAAGTAATGCAATATAAGACTTAGAAGCGATGATAGCCCAGTGGGTAGAACTTCGACTTCACTTTCGGGGAGGGCGAGTTAAAAATTTTAAGCAATTAAAATATCGCTTGCTTCAACGGTGAAGGAAAACATCGTGAGGAAACCTGCATATCTGAAAGCTCTCCATGATGTTCCCAAAGTTGTGTGAAGACCACCAATCCGCACTGGGAAAGCGTGGTGGCCTACGGTCTTAACCCCTTTTCATTGTGGGAGGAGACCCGTGCCCTGTAGTGGGCCGGTAATGGGCTGTTATGAAGATGATGATGATATGTTTTTACGGGAATATGTATACATGCACCACCTAACTTTAAAAAAAAAAACTTAAAACTCTCTAAGCAAACACACTGTCCGTATTATAAAACTACTAAGGCTTAATGTGAAAACTCTGTAAGATAAAAATCATCCTAGGTATGATTTTGAAGACCGCGAATGGCTTTGGCATTTTGCCACGGTTGAATAATGCAATAAAAATTTGAAGATCCAGTGGAATAGTTTGTTTCCAGTGATGTGTACGTTCGGTATAAGTGCGCTCTGCGTATATCCAAGAGCGTCATGTACATTATATGCCAATGTTTCCTTGGGTAACGATGTGTTGTTAGAACGACTACAATTTTAACATGCTTAGATACACCCGTGCTTCTATACCAACAGTTTTTTTTTCGTATGTTTGCACAGATAACATTAAACAATGCCAAAAATATTTCACTCTGCGTAAACAAATGCACGTTGACACTATGTAGTTATGAATAAAATATTTTCATCATTATCAAGGGCATTCGTTCATCTCTTTTCTGAAGACAAACCTTGAGTTTTATCTCTTTATATCTTTGAAATAGCAATTGGTTAAACAAAATTCAGTAATAAAAATATAATAAGCAACGAATATCTTTTAAGCAAAGGTCATTTTAACCAGATTCGTGTGCATTAACATATTATTGCTTTAAATTATAAATGACCTTGCGTGGACTTATTTAACAGGAAATAATCATTTAACTGGTAATATATTGCAAGATTTGTCTGGAAACTCTAACTTTACTAATTAGAACATAATAAAAGAATCACTAAATGCAAAGTCTTCGTTTTAATCGTTTATGACTGAATTGTTTATTAAACGCGCATGAGATGAAATTAAGTAAGTATTTCAATAAGGAGTAAAATAATCCTGCATCCCGCACATTTTTACTGTTGGTATACGGTGGAAATCCGTAGTTTGATTACAAATATATTGCAATTATCATATACATATTACCTTTATTTCCACTATTGATTATTTGTTTGACTAATAACTTAAATGGGTCAATATTATAAGGTAAATAAGTAATTAGTTATTAATGTCTGCTTATGGTTATTGTGCTTCCTGAATAATTTGCCTAATTAAGAAAATTTAGTGAAAACGGGCATGAGGGTAGTAAAGTATCAACAATAGCAAACTCAAATTAATACCTGTGCTTTCCTCAATTTGTCTTCAATGGCAGCAAATGCAATTTGTAATGCCTGATGCTCATCCCTCAAAACTTGATTCAACCCTTGTAATTCTGTCATATTTGTTTCATACATCTGTATTTCAGCTCGTAATGATGCTATTAACGCAGTGTTTTCTGAAATTCTAAACATTACCCAACATTTTAATTTTACTTTGAATTACTTACTATGCAGTACTTAAGTTTCTATATTGCGATTTAGTTGAGTCCTTATTATTATGTTGTAAATATTGAAATGACTTTAAGAGTAATTAATTATAGGAGCCGCTTTATAGCAGTACTGTTGCCACATTGCTTTGTAACAGTATCAGCTGTTTCATGTGGTTGATAATAAATAATCTTAATATTTAACTACTTATATATAATAATTGCCTCGTTCTTCGATCAGTAATGTAAACAATGTGCAGTCCAGTACAAAATCTAGGAAAAAAAGTGTCTGACTTGTCTTACTGACAAACTGACCAACATTTTTGACCGAAGGCCTCGTTCGTATATTGGTTTAGATCTTCGACTGCGAATCACGAGGTACGGGCTTAGTTACCGCGTCAGACCTAAAGTTTTAATTTGATTTTTTTTTTTTTATTGGGGCGCTGCCTTAGCGCGTGATCGGTAAATGACTTTGTATTTTGCAGGCCTTTCCTTTTAAGCCATTTTTCCAAGTAAATAACACAAACATGTATGCAGAGTGGAGGATTTTAGATTGAAAGGATTAAAAGATAAACTGAAAAAGCCCTGCAGCCGTGCTGCCCCACATATGTGATATGAAAAAACATACCTTTTTAATTTTGCTAGAACTTAGTTTCGGACTTTTCCTGCATCTGCAATAGGAGCTCATATCTATCTATGTAACGTTAAAGAACTCTACCTCGTTTATTAGTGTCGTTCCGATTCCGGTTTCCAAAAAATACTAGTAAAAAAGTAGGTAGCTCCTTTCGCTGATACAGAACAAGTCTCACACTCAGGTTTAGCAAATGACAAAAATTCACCTTTTTCATTAGCACAGCTTAATGGGACTTTAATAGGCTGATGACAGTAACGATGAATTTTCTGAGAAAGGGTATACTTTTCAATTCATATTATGTATCAAAATGCAAAATATAAAAACCTTACATTAAATCCTTAGCTTGTAAACTCTTTTCTAAATCGTGCACTCTTGCATTGAGGTTAATAATTTGCTGTGAACTTTCACCTCGTCTTCTGTGTAGAGAAGTTAGCTCTTCTTGTTGCGATAGGATTTTTTGTTCTAATGCTTGTATTCTCTCATTAGAAGCACCACCTGCAAGAATAATTAAATTTTTTTGTCTACTCTTACTTTATGATTTTTTATTTGTAGTTAAATTAGGTGCTGAAAATCTATTTTTATATATCAAACTGATGTGTGTCAATATGCACTGTTCTTATAATATCCGGAATTCGCAAAATTATCGTTAGGATATTCAATTCTCATTGAATCTCACTGAATTTAATTTAAAATGTTGCAATGTTAAAGTGTCACAATGTATATAGAATAACTAATAGCAGCTTATATAGCTAATGAGAATGCATCAAGTGTTACAAATCAGAGAAAGTTACTGTGTGCACCGTTGGGCAATGTGTTTACTCACACCTGAATACAAATGACATGAAATTAAAAAACAATACCCATATGCAGAATCTTATTCTATATCTGCCAATAGGCGATAATAGTCAACAGCTGGACTAAAGTCTCTCCCAACAGGGTGGTTGTTGCCCATTTTCCATTATATTCCGTTAGTCTCTTGTACAACATACCTAACAACGTATGAGAAGGGGTAGTAACAACTGCATTCTGATTAGATATGATAATAACTTAGTTAATTACAAAGGAATAGTGAAAAAATATAAATTTGTTGGAATAACTCAGAAATTAAAAAGTCTACAAACTAACTTGTTGTATCTATTTCAATCTTGTAATGCCAACATCTTTTTGATTGCACAACAACAACTTCAAGTTTACAACATTTTAATATACATTTATATATATTTAAACATTGTAAACTTGTTGTATATTTATATATATTAAAATGTAAACACTTTAATGTGTCAGAATAGATTTTCTATTTGAAACCCGACCAAGGGAAGAAAAAACTTTGCCATATTGTGGATAAAAATGGAACATTTTTTTAATTTCACTGTCATATATATGTTAGGCCATATTTATATATAAGGCCCATGGAGTATAGGTGATTTAGACTGGATTTATAAAAAATATCTGAGATTGAAGTTTTCCCTTTTCATGTATATTGGGGGCTTCTGCTAGACATTACTGATAAGCTGTCCTTTCGCATATGCTGACTTTATTTATAAGTAGTTTTATTTTGTTTTTCTATATGAATTATTTATTATAAGGCACAATGGTAAATAAATATATATATTTCTTTAAAATAACAATATTTTAACATTTTAGACGAGGTCCAAAGACATGACTCAAGATTATTGAAAGTTTTCTTAATGTTGCTTTTAAGCAGTTTTTATTATTTGATGGGTGAAAATATATATATAGATATAAATTTCTAAACAAATGTGCTATAATAGTTGACTATAATTTGATGTTTGGTTATATATCTTTTATTATTGCATTCATACACCTCAAATCTATTAACACTAGAGTAGATGATTCAATGATTGGTGGCAACAGTATCTGCCAGGTACAGTACCTGTAATGCATTGGTTACCTTATCATATATTGTTATTTAACTATGAGTTTGCCAATAATAAGACTATAAAGTTGTGTGTTGTTTGGTTTACAATAAAATATACTTTCTTTCTTAAAGCTGAAATACCAACCTCCACTGTTTAATACACTTTCTGTACTGGAGAATCTTATTCTTTCATTCAATAAAGTCAGCTGCAGGTTTTCATTTTTTAATGTACTAACATTATCAAATAGTCTACTTTCTGAAAAACATTAAAAAAATATATTAGTACCGTACCTCTTCTAAATTGTAAAACTAAGTTATCTTATAATTGAGACAAAAATAAACAGTTCTATCAATCACAATGCTGCTTATCGCTGTGGTAGGCGTAGGTAATTAACCGAGATAATATAAACTCTAATTATTCTTTAGGTACCATAATAAATTACACCTATTAAAATGACAATAAGTGCAAACAAAGACATAATCAGCTAAAAGCTGTGTTACTCACGAAAAGCTATGATATCTTGGAAAGAGCTCGTTTCTCGCTTATTTCGAGCCTGTAGTTCACTTATTATGTTATTTCTCCAATCTCCACCTTCCATCGTAAATTCTTCTATTACAACATGAATTAATTATAATATTTTTTCGAAAGTTCTTGTATCAAAACAAACAGATGTCATGACAATTTCTACCAGATCAGAAGTATGAAATCGCCAAATAACTTGTGGTATTATAAAAAGTTTATTGAACAATGCACAGCCAACTGATCTATGTAATTGTTTAAAAAAACTATTAAATATTAATTAAACGATCTTCAGAATTTTTCGTAAATAAACGTTTGTCAAAAGCAATCATTTCTGACGTTTAGTTTGACAATTGATATTGCGGTTTGACATTGGCACTGACAGATTTAAATTTCCTCAGATAAAGGACCTAATTGTATTGTTCTGAGTTCATGTCACAGACGTTTAAGTACTTATCTAGTTGCGCAGGTAAACACACAAACAACGTGATGAAAACTTAATGTTGCGCATGTTCATTAAAGGCTGTCCGAGAGCACACAAGAACAATCATTGTTCTTATGAAAGCATTTACCGACAATAGCATAGTAAATCAAAAACAACATACATAACACATTAAAATATCAACGGATATTTATCGCTGCATTTACTCCACGGATTAGTAAAGTTAGGCTGATCTTTTGCGCAAAAATGAGCCAGACCTATCACTAGAATAATAATTAAAATATAATATCTTATTTAAAATATTATTAACTGTCTTTGTAATTACTTTAATAATTGTTCATTAGATAGACTAGAAAAATTTAATATTAGGCCGTTTTAAAAATCGAACAATGTAGTTGGATTAATCAAGTAGCTACAAACATCACTAATAAAATCAAATTATTATCCATTAATCGCAGTATTAATATGCGTCAAAATAATAATAATTATTATTTTATAATTATCATCTACATGATTTATTACCAGTGGAACAACAATGACATAACAGGCCTCCTCTTTCAATGCGGGTTGGTGTGCCTTAATGACTATTATCACAAGTTAGTAATAATGACCAGGACTACTAATTAACCAGGAAACTAATTTTAAACCACGGGCTTGTACTGAATATTCTATTGCAGACAAACCAAATTTCGAGATTCGAACCCAGGACCTAGTGTTCCGTAGTTGATCATGCTAACCACGAGACTATTATAATTTGATTACATGTAATGATCTTTTGTCATAACAAATACAAAAATTATTAGAAAACGCAGAGAGGAATAAAAAAAATAGGTAAAACACAAGCTTCCTTAATAATCTTAATCTTTAATTATGAGCCAAAACGTTTGACTCGTAAGGTGTGAAAAGTAAAGTTATCCAACGCAGACGAACGCATTTACGCCTAGGTTGTGCTTGCTTAGTTCTCATCCCTGAACCCGCTCTCAACACTCAGGATTCTGAACGTAACGCCAGCACCCTAGGGTAATAAGGAGAGTAAGACTAGAGGATAGCGGCCATCGTGAGTTAAACAATTTAATTAGGTACCTACACTCTAAAAAATTGGTTATTCCTAACAAGATAGTGATTGTTGTGATCAAGCATCTTGATTCCATACGAGCCTAACAAGAACATAGATACATCAAATAAGATGATAATGATTGTTTATCATAATTCAATGGACTGGGCAACTGTATTGCTCCTATTATTGTTACTTAACTAAGGCATATTCTTAACTGATTCAATTTACGTACTTGTTTAAGCTAAATAATTAAAAATAATCTAATCATACAAAGAAGTAAATAATAATAGAAACAAAGTATTTATTTGTTAGAATCAATGAACATACCTACATTTTTAGCTCAATCTATAATGAACTTGCTGCTATAACTAATCAGCTTTTGTTGTTATGTTTATTATCATAATTGTTATAATTTATATATTATATATTATATTTTTAGAGTGTACTCATCATATCAACCTGTTACCGTGCCCAATACAGGGCACGGGTCTCCTTTCACAATAAGAAGGGGTTATGGCCGTAGTCCACCACGCTGGCCCAGTGCGGCTTGGTGGGCTCCACACACCTTTGAGAACATTATGGAGAACTCTCAGGCATGCAGGTTTCCACACTATGTTTTCCTTTATCACCGCTTCAGGTACCTACTAATAAACCAATTTAATTAGGTACATACTAATGATAGTAATTTATAAGAAGAGCTGTTGTAAAAAATGAACCCTCCATTTTAAGAGGCTTAATTCATTCAAAGTAACCGAATAAGTAGGTTCCCTATCTTACGTAAAGAATGGATGAATTCCGTATTCATTTGGACTTTGACTGTTACTATTCAATTAAGGATTGGAGATTCAATTATAAGTTTGAGTCATCCCCGTTTGAGATGCGCATCGGTGCCTAAATTAATTCCTACCTACTGAAGCGGGAATTATTATTTTCAGCATAGGTATTTGAGAAGTCGTATTGGCAGGACTACCCAAAAATTTAAGTACTCGAGTGTAGTTATGTATACCTTTAAAGGATGTTCATCTTTCATCATCGTTTTACTAAATCGTCTTTAAGTATATTTCTTTCGTAATTGTTGCTCTTTTATTATAGAAAGGTGCATTATATTAGTGTTAACTGGGTGAAGTGATTATCAATCGTCTTAATATTAACATACAAACATACAAAAGCTTTAGACTTTTCTTCCGCCAACTGCATTACGAGTTACCCTGTTACCCCTTAAGAGATAGCTCTGGCTTGCTTTTTTTTATATTCTTCTACAAGTTGACTGCAAACTAAACTTAGATGGTAAGAGGCTAACCTGTTAGGGATATGGCAGTTATATTAATCCCATACCCCTAAATTCTACTTCTATTAGGTTTCTACGCGACAATCGATTAGCAGCTCGTTTTTTCGGTAGGGTAGTAACTAGCCACGGTCAAAGCTTTCCACCATCTGGTGGACCGCAGACCACATAAAAATCATCAATAGGTACATTTAATTCTCAAATCCTCTGCCGGGGATCGAACCTGGCACCTCCCACTTAAAAACAGCGGCTCACTGCTGCGCGCTGGAGATAGTCAAACTGCTGCTTTAAAAATATAATTATTTCAAGCTGAAATCTTATTATTACTGAAGTAAAATATAGCCTATGTTCCTGGATAAAATAGCTTTATAAAAGTAAAAGAATGATTTTATCAGTTTACTACGGAGTTTATCGATCACAAACAAAGTAATAAATTCGTTAGTCTGCAAAAATAGTTTGCCGTAGGTACACTCCTTATAAATTACCTATGTGAAAAAATAAATCTCTATAAGTACATTATACCACGTGTAAACGAATAACAAAATACTGTTAAAGGGTCCATACCTAATTATTTATCATAAGGAATCACCCTGTAAAAATATTAAATCAAAGAAGCTTACATACAAACTAATTAAAGTGTTTACTCATGACAACCCTATTGAAGTTAAAAGACCGACACGCGCATAGTTCCTACGCTACGCGTCGCGTACCTAATAAAGTGACAGGAGGCTGTATCTGATTTCTTTCAGTGAAAACTATGGCAATGGTTTACTCAAAAACTATTACCATTTCGGTTTCACAGATAAGACTTGGATACATTAAATAATGTACCTCAAAAGCCTGTGAAGTATTATTTCTGTTTTATTTTACACGTTGTATAATAAAGTAAGTAAACATGTATTCGCATAAGTAGTAAGTAATAATCATGACATTTACTTGTCAAGCAAAAAATGAAAATATACCTATCTATGTAGAAGGCAATAATGAAATCGTCAAGAATAATAAGTAGGTGTGTATCTTCATATAGGTGGGTTTAGCTGCAATTATAGAAGAGCTGCATAGAATAAATGTAATAACAATATTTCACAACGCAGGTAAGTAATGTAGAAAGCCAGGATTTATTTAGATAGAAAGGAGACCGGCTTAAATTGCAGTTTTTAATCCGCAGCGGCACGAGCGAAGGATTTTATGGCACTCTGCGGGCTGGAGCCGAGAACCTTGGCTTTAGTTTAAAGCTTTAAGAATAAAGACTTGCAGTTAGTCTTAGAAGTTCTGTGAGTATAATTTGAAGCGAGCTTATTGTTATTATTTTTAATCGATAACAAACTAAGTTCACGGTTAAGTGGAATCTTACCTGATAAATAGTAACGAAACATTTTATGATATAAGTACGCGCCAGTATAAATTCAAATTTTCTTTATTCATGTAGGCACTCACGCTTCATACGTGAACGCAACGTATCATACATAACAATACTTTAAAGATCATCATTAGTCTGTTAATGTAAAATTGCTAGGCACACGTTTGTTCTCTCATTGGAGAAGAACTATATTCAGGCTTTACTCACCACGTTGTTACTATTTTTGCCGTTGGAGAACTGATTGGAGTTAGAGGTATTTAAATACAGAAGGCAAACAAATAATTGAGATATTAGGCTTGGAATAAAGGGAATATAAATGTAAAGGGTACTACAGAGTAAAATAAATAAATATTGTTAATAAAACACAAAATATATTTATTTGCTCCTCATTCCGATTCTGATCCTTTGCTATTTAGTTCTTGAACGAAGGGGCGGCCTGCAAGTAAAGTATATTGTTTAAGTAGGTGGCCACTGATCACATACGACTTTGGTATAGAAACGACAGCCTACTATTGTTGAGTGCTAAGTACTGGGTACTATGAGCTAAGTCATACTAAACCGAAGTACAAATTTAGTTTTCCCCGAAACTGCGTTATAAAGTGAATAAGTATAACGTAGATCTAGCACAAGATTTGCGCGCTCGCAATCAAAGAGTCGTTTTCGAGTACCTATCTAAAGACTTGAACGTCAAAGTAAAATTGATGTTTTTCCCAATGTTTTAAAGCTCTAATTTGTTTATATGTCGTTAGTATTTTTTTCGCATTTGCGACTCTAAAACGAGTGACTTACACGGTATAGTTTGATATGCAAAAGCGACTCCTCGATTGCGAGCGAGCAAACCCGGACTACTAAGTCTACATAGCATTATAAATGCTGTCAATAATTAACCTTACTCGAATAGAGTTTCTGTTTAATGTTTCCCTAACCAAGAGAACTTCTAACAACACCATTCTTTTTTAAATAGCTTCAGGGTAGGTATAGGGTAGGGCCGCCTCCAGATGAATCGTTCGGTTCCGTTAAGCCAACATATTTGTTTATTTCATAATATGTAAGATTAATGTGACTTTTTCCGATGGTACATACTGATCTCAGTCTGACCCTCTGGTTGTACACTTTTTTCTTTTTAATAATTACACATTTATTTATTATTTTTATTTAACTCTTTATTTGTACACCACAATGAAGTTAGGAAAATAAAAAAAACAAAAGAAATACAAAGACAGAAGTAGAATACAAAAGGCGGCCTTATCGCTAAGTAGCGATCTCTGCCAGGCAACCTTTGGATTAGGACAAGATGAGAGAGAGCGGACAGGTGGTGTAAAATTATTATAAACGTACATTCAAATAGCTAAATACAAATACATAAACAAAATTGCACAAATAAGAAAAATATAATAAATAAATATAAAAT
This sequence comes from Pararge aegeria, assembly GCF_905163445.1. Classification (NCBI taxonomy): domain Eukaryota; kingdom Metazoa; phylum Arthropoda; class Insecta; order Lepidoptera; family Nymphalidae; genus Pararge; species Pararge aegeria. The sequence goes on from NC_053189.1 coordinate 10,786,084, forward strand.
AATAAACTAATATATACTATATATATACACTATATATATACACATTGTTAGAGACTTATTATCGTTTCAATTTATAGCCTTCCATTTATTCTATACATATTATAAAATCGTAGATTAGCTGTGTATGTGTCTTTCCGTACATTAAGGTTTTTGTTGGTTTGTACAGGCATCACGCAATAACTAATAAATGTATTTGAGTGCAATTATAGCTGATACCCTCGAATAAAATAATATATACTTTTCATCCCAACAATGAAACCGTTCGGGACAGACCAATACCTAAAGTATTTATTAATTTTACTCCATAACTCCGACATTCGGCATTCCTTAACCGATTTTTATAAGTTGAGAAATAAAGTTTTATTATTAGTTTGATTACGCCTACATTTTGTGAAGATCTGGTTAATTATGTTGGAGATGCAGGACTAAATTAGTGCAAGCAAACATGCTAGATGAATAAGGGCGTGTCCGCTCGGAGCTTCAATCCCATAAACATTGATGGTAATGGTTTTAATTTTTTTAGCGTGATGAAATATTTGGTTAGTAATAAGAACAGTTTTAAATTAAGGATTGAAAGTTTCAATAGCTAGAAAAAAAGTGTGGCAGTAAGTAGCCAAATGGCAATGCCAATTGGTACTTATTAAGTATTAAAAACATTCAGCTGTGCACTGAATAGTAAACTGACAAATTTGGTTGGTACTAACAAAATTCGTACTGTTGGCACAGGTCGCTCAAAATATCCCAAATACCACCTCCTGGAACATTCCATTGTGAAGGCGAGTCTGCATCTGTGTGTTGCATAAGTTAACTAAATAATTTGAATGTAGAAGACATTAGATAATATATTATGCCATAGACTTAGAGCAATCATAAAAACGATCGATCGAACGATTTGGAAACAGGAGTTATCCCGTTTATAGACGCCACTGGTTTCTTTTTGCTAGGACTTCTTACAGGTGGAGTTTCCGAACCAGCGGTAGTATATAGCAGTTTTCTGAATTGCACAAATATTAAATTAATGTTAAAGCATTTAAAAATAGATTAATTTTCAGATTAGCCAAAATGATTATTAGGAACTAGAAAGACAACCAAACAGGGTTTTAAATAACGCAAGGATATGAGAGACTTCAAATCAGCGCGGCGGTGAGTGGGACTCATGAGTACGTTTTTAGACCACATTACTTTTGACCAAAAGCATATTGCAGTCTGGTCCGTCTGTTGAGTTCTATGTTATAGTCTTACAATTAAATTTAACAGAATCGAATCACTGATAGTAGACATCTTACTTGAAGTTGATACCTACTAAGAGCTTGCATTTCAAATAGAGCGTTTGGTCTAGTTCTTTGCCTTCAAGCATATAATACTAGGCTGCTAATTTACTGCTGCCAGACGGTCGGGAATTGGCGGGATTTTCCCGAATTTTTGTATGTCCTCCCGACTCCCGACAAAGCAAATAATCTCCCGAAAAACAAGTTCGATAATTTTAAGTTAACATTTTCGTCAAACGAAACTTGCAAACAACACACAAAATAAAATGACAAATACTTATGGCAAGAACAAAAACAATAAACATGCTCATTCGGTTCTTATCTTATGTGTCACAAACACCTACTATGTTTTTTCAGGTCACAGATCTTCCACAAAATGAGAAGCGTTTAGGCTACCACGCTGGCCAAGTGCGGATGGGTAGACTTCAGATGCCGTTGAGAACATTATGGAGAACTCTCAGGCATGCAGGTTTCCTCACGATGTTTTCCTTTACTGTTTAAAGCAAAGTTATATTTAAATTGCTTCAATCTAAAACGCACATAACTCCGAAAAGTCAGTGGTGCGAGCCGGGGCTGGAACTCGGTCTTCACGAAAAGAAATATATCATCTATCATCGCTTCCGTGTACTATACTTATACTAAAATACCACGGACTGTTATTCTCGATTATTTGCCGCCAATTACTTACTCCCGACCGTTTAAAGCGACTATCGCAATATACAGCGAAATTATTTAAATTACGGATGAAGACAAAATATAGACAAGAATTTGAGGATGGAAAAATATTATGTCGGTGCTAGGAAGATATAGGAAGTGGAGCAATATTTTGACTTTCGCATTAGCAAATTAATAATTTCTTAAAGCGTGTGAACTTATTTAACACGCTTGATTATGCTTATTTGACGGCCGATTGCGGCCGTGAGCGGTGCTTTTTGAGTCCTTGCCTGTGGTTTCGATTCCCACAGCTGGAAATGTTTGAGTGATGAACATGACTGTTTTTCAGTGTTTGGGTATTAATCTGTACATTATATATATTCATAAAAATATTCATTAGCTATCTTAGTACCCATAACACAAGCTACGCTTACTTTGGGGCTAGATGCCGATGAGTGTATTGTCGTAGTTTTTTTAAACAGTTAACGCATAGGTAAGGTTGATATACAAATACTTACTCTCATGTTCAAATTCATCAGGTAAAATACCTTTTGTGCTCCGACGTCGATCATCGTCAGAACCTGCAAAGTTATGTAAGTATTTCTACGTAAACAGTTAAAAAGTATGTAGGTACTTACGTCATAACTTCACATTTTTTAAGATGTCTTAATAGGTAGAGTAAGTTCTCTAAATATGGACCAGTCTTATAATATGGACCATAGCAACATTAGGCAAGATGGCGCTGTTATCAATGTGAAGTTAGCTGCATTTGATGGCCTTACCTGGTCGCGTTCCGCCAGGGAACTCTAACAGAGCTAGATGTGCGTACGTGTCAGTGGCAACCATTTAGAGATTAGAGCGCTATTTGATGTAAATTTTCGGTAAGTTTTGTAACATTATTACAGCTACAATTATAATCATTATATTTGAACTGTCCCCATTCGGGAAACTTTATAGTGCTACTAATTATTCGTCTAGTAATTCGTGGCTGTATCTTATAACATTATTTTTTTACGAAATTATAACTTTGATATTGCATCATTTTGTAATATGGACCTATGAATGGTTTTGTAAATGGACTAGTGGTCCATATTATGATCCATAGACCATATATTGTAAACCTTGTTCACTTTTTGTTTTAGGATATGGCGACAACACCTAAACAAAGGAATAGGCAAAAATGGGACAAAGATTCTATAACTATGGCGATATTGGCTATTCAAGTGCGCAAAATGGGATACTTAAAAGCATCGAAAATCTATAATGTGCCAAAAACCACACTCATCCATTTATCTCTAAACAAAAGAAGCCTTTACAGGAGGTGACAAATATGAAACTCGGGAGGAAAGCAACATTTCCCGCCGAGTTAGAGGCCGATCTAGCTGCATATGCATGTTAAGTACACATAGTACGCAAGAATGTACATGTACATCCATTATTAGATGAAGCTATGGATAAATTCAAATATACGGCAAACAATATATACAATGTTGATGAGACCAGAATAAAGGTGGTACCTTCAAAAATACCAGAAATATTGGCCGAAAAAGGTAAAAGACAAATAAAGTCTACAACATCAGCTGAAAGAGGTTCAACAGTGACTTGCGTAATATGTAAGAATGCCGACGGTTCATTTGTATCTATGGTGGTTGTTACTACTACACTGAGGAACGTAATTATAATTGTTGAATAAAAATGGATGTTATTCGCTATTAAACTTAGTGTGCTCCATATTAGACACCATAGGTCCATTTAAAAAACCTAGTGGTCCATATTGAGCTGCCTATTTTAAAATGTTTAAATTTGTCATATTTTATAGAAAAAATTAGTTTGTTAAATAATTTGTTTCTTTAAGACATTTTAAGTATTGCTTATAATTCTAAAATAGTTTCTGTACTAATTGCATTCAAAAAGACTGATTTCGCTTCCTTATTTTGTGTTTTATTTATACAAATCCTTATGGTAGTCCATATTTAGAGAACTTACTCTACCATGAGTCTAATATGCCTAAGTATTAAGTATTTAGTATATTGCACTTACCTGATGTATCCTCCTCATCAGATCCATTACTTTCTGTAGCTTTATTAACTTTGGAAACAATTTTATCATGGCCTGTTTCATCGTTCTCAACAGATGATTCAGTTCTTTGTGATCTTTTCTTCTTATTTTCTTGAAAATTTTCCTTACCAAACTCTGGAATTTCTAAGATGGGGGTTTCATTCAGCTATCTCCTTTTACATAAAGCTTTTGTTAGCATTTCGTAAAATACACGAACACGTGTTTTTGTATTCTTATTTTTTTTTATAATACCTACCTAATTAATTATATTTATGTACCCATACATTTTTGAATCTTATTCTTATATATTTCCAAGAAGACAATACATTATGTTGATAAAAAGAACATAACCTAAATAAAGTACTCAGTATATATTACAAAATTAGGTAAAGTAGTAACATAATTTTATAAATTTGGTATCATACATAGATTTTCCTTGTTTACTAAAATAAATAAAATGTTTTATCATACCTACTTCTGTCTAATAGTGCCTAGGTACCTGTAATTTATTTCGTATAATCACTTGGTAAGTAAATTCGAACTACGGCCCGCGCCTGTTGTACGGGTATCTAATATATTTGTTTTAAAAATAAATAGATACCTTTGAAGTTTCGTATCCGTAATGATGGAGCTCCATTTTTTCCTCGGTATAAATCGAATCCTATTTTAAGATTTACTGAAAAATAATATAAATATTATATTTAATAATATGTATATTTAAGGGTAGATACCTAACATGAAAATGGCGAAATGAATGGGCAAAAAAATAAACAACAATGCGCGTTAGTAGTGTTAATAATTACAAACTCAAAGCAATGGAAAATACCTATAAGGGTTAGGGTAAGTAAAATGATAAAGCCTCCTAAACATTTTCTAATAGTAGGTACTGATGTACAGGAGTATAATGCCTATATACGATACCTAAAACATTGCATTAAAATAAATTTTAGGTGTTTATTGACCAATTAATTTTTATTCAAATTTCAGCTCGACTCACAAGTTTTATCTTTCACAGCCTCATCAAAAGCCAGAACCCAGGATAGAAAAATCTGCAAAAATAGTACCTACATATTACAGTGGTACACACTCTCTTAAATAAAGCTATACTATACTTATACTGTGTGGTGACGTCAGACCAGAATCGTTGTCACAAGTCACCATCCCTCCTCTTCCCGCGGAGAGGCGCGGACGTCGTACAAGCTAAACTTAATGTAACGGAGAATGGCAGCAGCTTCCTTTGTGCCACTACTACACTACTACTTTTATAATAATAATAATAATAATAATAATAGTCTCTTTTTTCAGGCAAGCCATATTAGGTAATACATTTAAAATAACAATATTAGAGAAAAGAAAAATAAATAATTAACAATATACGAATACAATATCGAATTAAAAATTAAAATAACAGTATAACTTGATTCAAATGGCATGTCATAAATATAAAATTAGAAAGACAAAATAAGAAATAAAAAATTACAGTGAATAATGATATTTATTAAATAAATAAAAAATTAATTAAATTTTAGTCCCGCACTGGACTGTTATAGCCTATTGATGATACGCTACCTACTTAGCCATAAAATATAGATGATACTTACCAGAAAAACAGCTCCTGTTTTTAGTATTTTGGTGATTGACCTATACATGATGAAATTTAAAAAGACTCATAACTGAAGGAAAGGTGATATTTTAAGGTAGTTTCGTGTATGCAATGACATGCCTTGATTTTAATCAAAGGTAGGTAATAAAATATGTTTATGAGCCATTTCTTCTCATCTATATACATTTAATCGTCTATAATACCTATGTATAAGTATATTGATATGCTTGGTTGAATGGATTTTCGATGATGCAACATCTTTGAAAACCATAGGGTTCATTCAGGATAGATGATGACAACTTTGGACGATAACTGTATCATTCCGTGACCTTTTCATTTAACCTTATTAATTATTTTTTTTGGCAAAGTTTAATTATTTATTTTTAACCTGTACTTATACGAGACGTACAAAACATACATAAAATCCACTTCCTCCTGTATAAGAGAACTACTAAACTTGCGTAAAAGACACCTGCAATCTGGACGAGAGACATACCTACTGAACTTGTATAAAAAACACTTACGACCTGTATAAGAGACGAACTAAACTAGCATAAACGACACTTGCGACCTTTATATGAGACGAACAATACTAGAATAAACGGCACTTGCAACCTGTACTTATACGAGACGAACTAAACTTGTCAAAAACACATGCAAACTATATACGAGACGTACTTAACTTGCATGAAAGACACTTGCGACCTGTATTCGAGACATACTAAACTTGCATACAAGACACTTGTGACATGTATACAAGACGTACTGAACCTGTATTAAAGACACTTGCGACCTGTATACGAAAGGTACTTAACTTGCATAAGAGACACTTGCGGCCTGTATACGAGGCCTCCTTTACTAGCAAAACTAGCATAAAAGACACTTACGACATGTATAAGAGATTTAATATACTTGCATAAAAGACACTTGCGGCCTGTATATGAAATGTACTAAACTTGCATAAACGACACTTACGACTTGTATGCGAGATACTCAAACTGCCTAAAAGATACTTACGACATGCAAACGAGACGTACAAAACTTGTATAAAAGACACATGCAAACTGTAAACGAGACGTACTACACTTGCACAAAAGACACTTACGACCTGTATAAGAGACGAACTATACTTGCGTAAAAGACACCTGATTCCTGTATACGAGACGAATTAAACTAGCATAAACGACTGTCGACCTTAGTATAGTTGCATCCTGTATACAAGACGTACTAAAGTTCCATAAACGACACATGCAACCTATACCTGCTTAGACGACACGTTCCTTACTTGTATAAAAGCCACTAATTGCTTCCTGTATCCATTGCGGTTTGCCATGTCAGTATAAACTTGTTTTCGCATCTCTAAAATGTAAAAAACATGAAGCGAGTATTCGGCTTGGCAACAATGAAACCGAGTAAAACTGGTTACTTGGTTACACAGCGAAACGTCTAGGTACTAGGTTTCTCTAGTAGGTAGGTATGAAGGTATAACTCTTTTTGTATCTAACTATTGTAAATATTTTATGAATAATGACTTTATTTAGGCATATTACATAGGTAATCTACCTATTTACATTTATTATTGAAGTTATATTTCTTTTGGCGCGTTAGGGAAATATGATGAGAGTAACGTCACAAAAAACCGACACCCTGTTAGCTCTAAGGTTTGACAGTCTACTCAATTGCCAAAGGCTACAGGCTCATTCCGGTGATTTAATTGATTCAATTGAACAAAAATCTCAAATTATAATGTTGAGTAAAACTTGGTTGTCCAATAATGAGTCTATTAGTATTAGAAATTTAATTATGTTTATTTTGTTCATTTCTTTAATTATGTAGATTTTTTTTTTTTGCGATATTTAAATAAACTTTTTTTACCTATAATGCGTTAAAATAAAACTTTCAATGTTTTAAATACGTTTTTTACAAACTTAGAATAGGTGAAAGATAAAAGTATTGACAAGATTTTTATCTTGATACGCCAAAGAAGTATACTTCTAAAGCGTGTACATTAGTACACACACGTTCTTTTTTCTAATATTATAATTATTCACCTGTTTGTAAAATGTGTTTCACAGGTTAGAAATGCAGGACGTAAGGTAGGTAAGTAAGCTTACGAGATCCGCAGATTTAGAAATTGCAATATAACGACTGAGGCCAAGAGGTTCCACTGAATACGGGGATTTGCTTACTTGCTTACGTGCCGAGAGATGAATAGGAAGATCTTCCTAAAATCTTACCTTGCAGTAAGGGAAGGTACCTTAACTTAATTTTATAAAGAAAGTAATTATAAAATAAACCTAACAAAACAGATAAGTATTAGTATGTTACTTCGCAGTTGTTGTCGCAGTGGTGAGCGCTTTGGTTTTAAGTTGAGAGGTCCTTTGATTCCGCCAGTGGCAATTTTGGTATTCATAAATTCAGTTTTTTCTGGTTTGGTATGGTGGGAGGCTGCGGCTGTGGTTAATTATAAATATAAAAAGGATAAAAAAGTAATTATAGTTAGATAGTTGGTAAATAAAAAAAGAAAGTAGGTACGTATTGGGCGTCGCGGCAGTTAATGGCTTACAACTGCACTTTTATGGATTTAGAAGGTACTCTGTTAAGCAAAATTTTGCATGGTTCGTATACTTACTTGTCTTTACTTATGTACACATTTTTATCAAACTAATCTTAAATACAACTTCAGGCAATTTGTTGATTTCCTAACGACATCAACGAGTCGCTGGGAGCCGCTGCAAACAAGCGGCCCAGAATCTTACGCACTATAAAAGACCTATGTCCAGCAGTGGACGTCATTCGGTTGAAGTGATGATGATGATTACCTACACTAATAGCGGGTTCACACGGATCGATTTTAGTTGATCAATTCCTAAATCATATAAACTTAATCGTTGTTTCAAGTCTTATTGAAAGCGATTTAACTCGTCTGAGCCTGTCAACGTTCAATTCGCCTTCAACCGTGTATTGCTTAAGCCGAAGCCATTGTGCTTTTTTTTTTTGGTTGCGACTAAACACTTTTGATTAAATATTGTAATAATCATTTTTTATTGAAACGTCAGAACGTGCTCATCCAATTTCGTTTTCAATAATTTGTTGAGCACCAAATGTTGCTCAACTATAATCGAACCGTGTGAACCCGCTTTAACTTTCCGAATTGTAGGTTATTCGGAAAATTTGTAAAATTCGCGCGGTAAGTAAAGTAAAAACTCTGTGGTTTGATAAAAAATTCACGCGGTAACCTCGGAATAAATTTTGCTTTAATATGGATTTATTTTAGAAGTACGTCTATTCCGTGAACTCCATTTTCTTCCTAGGTAGGTAAAAGACCTTACGCGGTATTGGTATAAAATGCGATTACCTACCTAATAATCACCCGATTTGTTTGAGGGCAAGCTCAAAAAGTCTTATATGATCAGTTAGTGGGACTTAAAAGTATAACCTAAGAAACGACACTTATAAAGTTTAAAATCTTTTTATTACGTGAACTATTACCACACTAGTCTTTAATGAAAAAAAAAATACAGCATTATTAACTAAAGTATTCCATAAGTTATCAATGAGATGAACTTGATTTCTAACTGGAGCCTTCTTTCTTTGCTTGGACTGCCAGTTAAAGGTTGATAGGTGCCCATATCTTTGATAGCCAGCAGCTATTGGATAAAAGGTTTCACGTGTGTCAGAAAAGGTTAACTTTTTTGTTAACTTATTTTTTTTTTCTATTAATTATATTATTATTCTATTCATCTTCTCCTTGCTTTCACCTTGTTCTTCATGCTTGAAGACTGACCGTTTGTTTTATTTTGGATTTTTTTTCTCACCTGCCTGATGTCATGTCCCATGGTTGTAATCCAATCCCCTTTGGTCGCTAAGTTTATCAGTCTCCCTTACCCTCTGCATTGTGTATATCATTCTGGAGTTGGACCCATTCAGAGAGGCTGCTAATTTGTGAAAATAAATGTTCCACAATGTCTGCTTATTTATCGTTAAGCAATTTAGGAAAATAAGAATCATGTTATTCCAAGGCACAAAAGTCAGCTTGCCAAGTGAAGTTTTTCTTCAAAATAGATAGGTTCATCAAGTACCTAAATTATTCCAAAATGTCATCAATATTAAAATTTGATGCAGACTCATAAAAACATTTTTCATCTAATTCACATTGTTTTTCCAATAGATCTTCTGTTAGTAAATCTATTTTTAAAATACGGTTTTCCATAATATAAGTCTGGTCAAAACAATGTGACCAATCCGATTTTTCAATTTTCATTATGTAATTCAACAGGGACGTTCTCAAAGATTCGCTGTTTGCGTCAAAAAATTTAAAATTTCTGTTAATAAAAGTCCACAAACTTTTTGTAGGAGTTAACGAAGAAAAATTTTCAGGTAGACGCAATACATGATGGCCATGTAGTTTAAAAATGCGATCAATATCATAGTCTTTATTATTTGTGGTGCATCTTTCAATTAATTCATAGATTCTGGGTTTATTCATATCAGAGTCACATGGAATATTATTTTCTCTCAACCATTCCAGCATACGCTTCTTTGAATGATATCTTGTTATACGTTTCCTTGGAGCCAACCCATGTATAAAATTATTTGCCATCACAATAACACTACCAGGTTTTATGGTATAGAGGACTATGTCCATCATCCACTTTTTAAAAATGTCTTCAAGACTTCCCTCGCTGTCCATAGAAACATATATACCGTTTTCATAACCATTATTTGAAATTAAATGGAAAAAAATTAAACCCTCCTGTTTGGATTTGCCTCCCTCATAATTATCTTTAACTGGATTCTTAAAAGGTGGTTTATGAATAATATGTTTCTCATCAATGTAATAAATTGTTTTGTTGTTCTCTCTATAATTCTTCATTTTAAACAAGTAATTAAATCTCTGAAATTTTATTTTTGGGTCTTCGATAAGAATAAAAGGTGAACCTTTTAAATTTTTTTTACATGTATATCCTAGGCTGTATATTTTCCTTTCAAAGGTTTGTAAGTCCAGATTAATTCCATTATTTCTCTGCCTAGACTTCAAGAATTCTTGGTACAAATCTTTAATGCTTAGATTTAATTCCCCAAGTATAAATTTATTAATGCATTCCATTATTACAATGTGATCATTGTCATCAAAACAATCTTCTACATATGGGTTGTCATCTATAACATGGTAGATAAACATTTTTGGCAATGCTGTATAGAAAGATACTCTTTCGTAGGCATCTTCTAAGGGTACCTGTAAGCAATTACTACTTTTTTCTTTCTTACATCTTTCAAGAACTGTTCTTACTATAGACAGCACTTGTTGCTCTACTGTTTTAAATTTCATTTTTTTAGTTTTGATACCATATGTTTTAGATATTATTGGAGTTCTTCTATCCACTTCAACTGAAAAAAGAAATTGAATTTCATAGCCAAATAGCTAGAGATAATTTTTTACCCATATTAATATTATAAAAGTGAGCATGCAACAATCTTTATGAAATTTGGCTCTTATATAGCTTGCAGACATGAGATAGACATAGGATATTTTTCTTGAAAAAGCAGCAGTGTTCCTAGGGAATTCAAAAAAAATTCTGTAATTACCCATGGATGGCCATGCAACTCAACCAATCTTGGCAAAGTTTTTCTATGATAGCTTGGATCATAGGATATTTTTTATTCTGTAATTTCTCCTGTTTTTCTTCTCTCTACAACGGCTGATCAGGGCTAGGACTAAATACAGAATAATTTCTAAGCTCCATATAAGGTCTATCAACATAGGGTAGGTACTTTAGGACATGCATTACTTGCATGGGACATGGAAACCAGTAAAAATTTTAGTTATTACCCAGGTATATAACCATACTTGTGTAATAACTGATACCTTTACCTAAGTTTTGTTTTCTTTATTAACATATCAGTAGGGAGAAGTTTAAACCTACACCTGGATTGTAAGTCTTGAGAGCTACAAGAAGCTTCTCTCTGTGCCATGTGATGGACAATCAGTGGATAAACATATCTTAACCAGTTGAACTCAATTATGCATCACATTTTGGTTTATTTCCTGTGTAACCATTATATAAGTTGAATTATTAAATATTATAAATCATTTAGTTTATTTAGAAAATATATAATGAATTAACTATTAAAATTAAGAACAAATATATCTGTATTAGTTATTAACAAAAATTTAAAGTGCATTTGGCAATTAAAACCGGTTCCAGGCTAGACCAGTGCAACCAAAATAACGCAAGTTTCAGACACATTAAAAGTCCTACTAAAAGAAACACACCAAGACTAAACAATTTATCATATTGACAATCAACTTGGTACCTCTGTTATATAAAGCTGAAGACTGTGAGTGTGTTTAAACGTGCTAATTGCAAGAACTGCTTTTCACATAGGATAAGTCTTTTTGAATTATTAGTAGCCTGCTGTAAAAAGGCAACAAGAACTTCACTCATTGTTGTATATATACTCGTGCGAAGCGGGTCGCTAATGATTTCTACATCATTTAAATCTAAAGCTTAACGCTCCCTTTCAAAACGGACTATACCACAACAAACTCGGCAGATTATTCTCTTGGATACCAGTTGTCATCACAACGTTTCACAGTAGGATGAAATGGTAAGGTACCTATTAACAGCTTATGAAATTTCCTGCCGTATATTCAATGTACTCTCTGCTTGCAGTCGACAGACTCGAATGTCGAATTTACTAATTATTTATTTACTGGTCTGTGGCACTAATTCCTTTCCTCTTACCTCTGTTATTATTTATCACAAATCTTTGGCCACTGTTTAGATTTGGTAGTTTACTCTTTATAAAATTCTGTGTTACTACAAACTTCAATTCAATTCTTGTGTATGGCTTTTGTCTGTACCAACTTGATGTCTTGTAGATGGAGAAGGCAGGAAGGAGATTGATCGGTGAAACTTATGAAAAGTTTATTTTGAATATGTACCAATTATAAACAGTTGTTATTAGATTGTTAGTTCTTAACCTAAGACATCAGATAACACAACCTTACTAATCTGTCACAGCAATATTTACGTATTTACCGGTCTGTGCACATACTTTGACGACTGACCTATGGAGGGTAGAGGTAAGGAGAGTCATCTTATATGGGAGAAAAGTTGAAAAAGGGTCCAGTTGTTGCGCTAAATAACAGTTCAAAAATCCTCCACAATGGCGCTGGTGGATGCACAGGGTATGGTATGAATGTAGCAATCGTAGATGAATTGAAGTATGCCGAGTTAAAAAAATTAATGTCATTATCGACTAAAGTGGTTAATTATTGAGAATTTCAACAACTTACGTTGTACAAAATATTGTGGTAAATATAACCTTACTTCCTTGTATCTCCATACTTCCTTGTTTATTTTTCAAGCCTACTCTAACAATATTTATATTTGGCGCTTCTTTTAAGAGTTACCCTGATGCAAATGTGGCGCCATCCTAATTTAATACATTTTGACGACACTTTTTCATATACACAGATGACTCTCCTTACCTTTACCATCCATAGACTGACCATAGAATTAGCGTTAGTGTTGCAAGAACTAAAAATTTGCTCCGTTTTTTACTTTTTTGGCAAGCTATACAAAAACCAAAGATTTACCGTTTACTTTAAACTATAACTCTTTAAAACTCCGTCGTTCAACTTAACTTGACGAATTGGTAGCATTTTTCTTACCATTAAATCAAGCCTCTATTTTGTATCGAGTTATTTATTTTAGCGTGTTTATTGTTAAAAATGTAATATAATTACCGAAAGAGTTGGTAAGGAAAAAACAAACACGTCTTCTAGTTCATTTTGTGTCAAACAACCTCAGTTTTTAATTATTAGCATAGCGTTTGCAATGCATCGCGTCACGACGAGTTTTCTCCTACCAATCACCGCTTAGCATGGCTTAGGAAGTTTTCACTACAATAACTAAAATAAATAGCCATTAGGTATTAAAAAGTTATGAAAAGATTGTTATGCGTGAATAGACTTTAATTCGTGACGTGTTAACTGTTAAGTTTGAAGAAAGCTTACGATATTGGTTATCGCCATCATCTCACTACCATGTACAAATATTTTATCATGTTTTATACGCATCATAAATGCTATCCATAGGCCTACTCAAATAAATATATTTAATGAGTTCTACTTTTACTTTGATAAGATTGACGTAACTAAAATAGTGTGTTCATCTTAACTTGCCGCGTAAATGTATGGCAGAACTGGTTAATGTTGTAATGTTAAAAAATGCACTCTCAAAAAAAATTCACGCTTTTTATTGGTATGCAATCATCTATGCAAGTTATAATAGCTAAATGTCAACTGCTAATAATGAAAAACCCTTTACAAGATATAATATATTCTATGTTGCGAACAAAAAGATAGGTTAGGATATCGGCTTACCGAGTTTTATATCTGTGAAGGATCACATCGCGAGAAAACCTGCATGCCTGAGAATTCTCCACATTGCCTTCAAAGGCATGTGAAGTCTACCAATTCGCACTAAGCCAGCGTGGTTGAATACAGCCTAAAACCTTCTAAAAAAATTGATTTGGATTTTATGTGTGGGTGACATGAACCGTTACTTAGGCCTATTTATCGCTAGTGAAAACGGGCATAAGTATGTTATTATTCATTTACTGTGTTTATTAGCTTTTTAGTTATTTGTCTTTCAGCAATTTGCCTAAGAACAGTGTATTCATTTGTTGCACACAAAAGTTTTGAAAACTACTTAACTGCAATTACCAACACGTCTTCCCAGCGTGGTGATTATGGCCAAACCCTACCCTTGGGAGAGATTATAAGTCGAGAATTGGACGGTTATAGGCTATTGATGATGATGATTTTATTAATATTTCTTTATACAAACTTTTTTATTTTGTAATGCGGTCGAGTTATTTTACGAAATTACTATTAATACAATTTCTTCTAACGGTCCGATCACACGGTTAGTAATGTGCTAACTTTGCCAAGGCGCTAGAGTGGTGGCGCGTTGGCAAAATAATGCTGGAAGAACAGATGTAACAAAACCATGAACGCGCGATGCTAGGCCCAACGTGTATGCGTAGTATACTACTACCATACTGAGCTGCCCCTCTGCCGCATAAAAACGCATCGTGTACATTTGCCATGGGTAGATACTTACGGAACCCTTGGTACGACTTTCACTTGGTTGGATTAACCGATTTTTTTATATTGCTAATGTTTCAATAAAACTTAAAACTAAACTAATTGTTGTAAAGGTCATGCCCGCGTGGAATTTGCCCATTGCCAGCCCCTTTGTCAGATGAGGCAATCAACAGCGGTGTAATGTCTCGCAAGATTTTTTTTTACAGACTTGATGTCCCAAGGGTGTCCACAGCAAACGTAACAATTAATATGTAACTCTCTATTAGATTAGTCGAATTTTTATGTGTCTGGACGGAGGCTTCGGCCACGGCTAGTTACCCCCGACAAAGTCGCAAGTGATTTAGCGTTCCAGTACTTATGAGGCCGCTTAGAAACCGATTGGGGCTGCCATACCTCAAACAGGTTAGCCCTCTACCACTCTCAAGCCAAGAGCTTACTTGTATTAGATTTTTTAAAACTAAAATCAAGACCAAAAACCAAGGCAACCGTCACGCCAGTCGCCACCTCTATTTTCGCAGGACGCTTTGATCAACTTTAATTAAATCTCTCGCAAATTTCTCACTTTTAAATTGCTGAATAGGGCTTAATAAGGGAAATAACGCTTATTTAGAAAAAAAATTAAACGTATAAAGTAACTATTTATGCGAAGTAAAAATTGTTACCTAAAATCTGGGTACCTACGAAATATTTAAGTGAATTATTTACCGGGTGTAGGTTCATTCTCTGTTGGACGTTGGTTTTTTGTAGGCTTAAAGCTATGCATGCGACTTGCCAGATGTCGTGTGTCCATTATAGTTGATAGAATTTTAATTGAAAAGCTTTGTTCATACGGTTGGAAAGATTTAAAAAATCTGATTTTAATATATATATTTTATTGTTGTATGTTTTTAAAACAATTTCAATTTTTTTTTTGTATGGAATCCGGTCAGTTTTCAACTTGCTGTAATAAATACTTATTTTTATTTAATTAGGAAAAGATAGTTCTTGGATTATATGGCTTACTCTATAAACTCTATATAGCAACAAAAATATTTATGCTGTCTTCAGACTCGACTAACATCGTCGAACTGATCTTTGCTTTTATTTTTTTCATTATCTCCTTCAATATTTTCCTATCGCCCTTTTTGGAATGTTTCCAAGTGAATGTTTTGCTACAATATAAAATTATTGTCCTGTGACATTGCGGGGGAACGACTACGGGTTTTCTTTTTCGGAAATGGTACCTAATAAAAACTAAAGCCACTTTGCTACCTAACTTGACTGCATTATTTTTTTATTTAGTTATTTGGGGTTGCGTACCAAAATGGTAAAAATGGAATCCTTTTATGCGTCTTTACTGTCTGTCTCTCTTTCACTCATAACCAAAGTTATCGAGATGGAATTTGGATTAGGTATTATATAAAATATATACGCTACGCAACGACGACCATAACCATTGCTACCTACTGTTAGGATCCAATGTTCAAAGTTACCGCGCGCAGAACGCGCTTGGTTTACGTCAATAAAGTTGGAAGATCACAGTTTATAACGAACTTGTTATTTTAAATACTATACCGAAAGTTTATGAGGTAGTCCTCCTATCATTGACGGTCGATTGGCACAGTTTGCAGCGGCCGTGGGTTCGATCCCTACTGCTGGAAAATGTTTGTGTGATGAGCATGAATGTTTTTCAGTGTCTGGGTGTTTATATGTATATTCTAAGTATTTATGTATATTATTCATATTAAAAATTATTCATAAGTCATCTTAGTACCCATGACACAAGCTACGCTTACTTTGGGGCTAGGTGGCGATGTGTGCATTGTCTTAGTATATTTATTTATTTATTTATTATTATTATCATCACCTAACATCGATTTTAACGACGAACATATTATGTTTTTTCGATACAAAGTTAGTTTTGCGATTCAATATGTTATTTCGTCTTGATGACGTCAAGTTTTTAATGGAACCCAAGACTAAGCCCACAGCTCTCACCACTGCGCCACGGTGTTTGTTATTTAAGTATATTGAATGGATGACAATAAAACCAACTTTGTACTTGCTTTGACTCGCAGATGCCGAAGTTTTCAATTACACGTGTGCAGCCAGCAGTTAAAGATAGGTAGGTACATATGCCCGTTCTCACTAAACCTAGGAAACGCCTTAATTTGTTCCCTAATCCCTTGCAGCCTGCCGCTCCGGGCCAAAGGCATTTTGGCCCTATTGTAATCGCCTAAATAAGTACGCCCGTGAGAATACAGTTCTATATAGAATTTAAAAAAATACCTACGTGGATAAAATTATATAAGCTAATTCTGTTAAGTCAGGAATTTGCTTTGCATTGTTGACCCCAGTGCAATATATCACGGGTGCAAAACATAAACAAAGAGGTGCGGCGGTGGCTTGACGCCCGGGGATGTTTATCGGCAAATCTCGCGATGCATGTCGCTGAGAATTCCACTTTAAATTTTTAAACACCTTGCTGAATAGACGAGCTTTTCCACAGCCAATTTTTGATGTTGGTAGACGGACTCTCCCTTGGTTTTGATTTATAGGTAGGTATGTCTGCATATTGTTTTCAATAAATTGAATCCTTGTAGAACCACAAACTTTTATATCAACTCGTATAAATGAATTTCACAATAATGTGTTATCACAACTACTTGCTAGAACCACAAATATCCAATCATCAGGTTTAAAATTAATCTTACAATACGACACTGTAATTTACCAACTACAACTGGCATACCACTTGTAGTTGGTAAAGTTGTTGGTATTGGTTTCCATAATTACTTAAAGGAAAAGTGCTATACCTACCAATAATTAATAAAGCTTAATAGTCGCACATTTAGATGCCACAAGCATTGGCGTGCACATGGTTTTTGACCAGTGTATGCATAAAGATGGAAGATGCCATAAAATGGAAAAATCCTTCGCATCTATGAGCTTTACAAAAATTTTTGGGTAGGTAGAGCTTTTGTGCATGTATGAAGTGCACGCTACAGGTCACAAGGCATAAATAAAATTAGGCAATTCATAACTATTTCAAAGACCAACCATTATAGAGATTGTAGAACCGCACTTTCTTATCAAGTATTAATAAATCTAAATGACAATCAATTTTTTTATTTATTCTTTAAAATAATTGTTTTATAAATATAACCTAAAATAAGCTATTTAAAACTAAATAAAATCTAAAACGTTCTCGAAACCACCGCAGCGAGGCTAAGTTCCTAAGATGCTGGCAGCATTGCCCCTTTGGATGGCCAAACTAATTCGTTGGCCAAGGTAACTGCCCGCTCTAGGATCACCGGTAGACTCGATAACCCTTTTCGATAATACTTTGAAAAGGGCTCTTGCCTGTGGACTCCACGGTCCCAAGGTCTCTAAAATAATAAATGATAATGACAATCTAACGCATAGAAGCATTTGAGATGTGGACATTCAGACGTATGTTAGCCATTAGTTTGACTCTCAAAGTATCCAATGAGGAAGTTCTGCGACGCGTCAACCAACGGCGTGAACTTTTGCACACCATCAAGATCAGAAAAGTTGCATATCTGGGGCACGTGCTAAGGCACGAGAGATATGAGCTCCTTCAACTTATTATGATGGGAAAGGTTGCAGGACGAAGAGGCGTTGATCGCAGAAAAAAGTCCTGGCTTCGTAATATCAGAGAGTGGACTGGAATCGCGAGTGCAGCAGAATTATTTCGCCTCGCGAAAGATAGACAAGAATTTACGAAGCTGACTGCCAACCTTCGCTAGTCGGAGAGGCAACGCAAGAAGAAGAAGAAGAAGAAGACAATCTATAACTACTTCAAGGATACGTGGTCTATAGTGTAGTACAGAAGCTTGGGGCTCTACAGCCCCAAATTTTCATGTCGCCACGTATATTAATCTGATACTAATAATTGTTATCCTTAACTAAGTACTTAAAAGAAAAATTTAAATTGCACTCTCGTCTCTTCTCAAGCTGACTCCTTAGCTTTTACCTGCAAACAATATTTAAAATTGAGATGTTGCGCGTTATTATTAAATATAAAAATTGCAATTTTGCGGACTTTGGAATAACATTATAATTAATTGTTTGTTATTTCAAGATCCCCAATAAAGTACCTCATCATCAGCTTATTCTTCTACTTGTTTACGTGCCTATCAAACTATTGAAGTTTTGCTGTCAGACTTGGATTTCGGTTTACCCTCGCGAGTTTAGCTGGGAGGCACTCGAAACAGCCTTTTAATTGCTAGTTAAAGTCTCTCTAAAGATAGAGTTTTTAGAGCATAGACCAATAACGCTGCTGCAATGAGGATTGGTGTAATTTACTCTACTTTATTAAGTAACATTGTTATATTATCGAAAAAAAAACATTAGCGAAAGTTAACGCTAGTATCTAAGTATAGTTGTCATTGATTTTCCAAATTTGAATAAACACAGTACAACAAATTATTGCCTTATCAGCTGTAATAATAAGAAAAGTAGGGCACCAGACAACTGACACCATATCATTGCCAAGATTCGAGCGTTTGGCTCACTAGGCGAAGCCTTTATGCCAAGAGTTCATTTCTGATAGCTGTTATTTATTTTAGTGTATACATTAAGTGTATATTTCTAATAGAATGAATAATTACTCGCATAAAGTATTAAAGTAGTAGTAGAGCTTAATTTGACGGCCGAATGGCGCAGTGGGCAGCCACCCTGCTTTCTGAGTCCAAGGCCGTGGGTTCGATTCCCACAACTGGTATATGTTTGTGTGATGAACATGAATGTTTTCAGTTTTTTGGTGTTTATATGTATATTATAAGTATTTATAAACATAAAATTATTCATAAAAAATATTCATCAGTCATCTTAGTTACCATAACACAAGCTACGCTTACTTTGGGGCTAGGTGACGATGTGTATATTGTCGTAGTATATTTATTTATTTATTATTTAGTGTGACAGAACTCCGTCCGGGGAAGCACTTACTATAGCGATGCTTTTATTTCCTGCCACTAAGAAGCATTGCTGCTTGCTGATGAAATTACTGGCACACCTGCGCCTTTATTTATATATTAAGCAATTATTTTAATTATGTATGTATTTGTATCTATACATTTTGGTATTTATGTATAACTTACAACGTAACGTAAAGTCATGTCTACAAATATTGCCTATAAGAGATTCCTTGCAGCAATAAGGCCGCCTTTGCATGTTTACATTGTATTTTACTGTAAACTTCTTACTGTTTCTTTTCCTGTATGTTATACGTGCAATGAAGTTTTTCTTCTTCTTTGCCTTAGTATGATGGGCAAAGGGCCGTCCATTGTAGGCCCTTTCTCTTGCATGCCTTTTGAAATGTATGTTGCTCTTTAATAGTATTGGTTGAGATCTGCTTGGTCTGTCACTTATTAAAATAAGGTATAAACTTGCGGGGATTGAGCAACAGCAAGTAAAATAAAAAAATAAACATTTTCCAGAAAACAGCGAGCATATACTTATATTTATATTAATTTATTAATGAAATCATTAGCACACTGATAACTTTAAATGAATATAGACAAATATTAACAGAGACGGTTTGTAACAAAATATATAAAAAAAAATTGGAACATTAAATCAATCCCCTTGCCACCTTTGCAGTAACAACACAGAGATTGATTCTGTGCAGTTTTTTGCAAATAAAGTGAATCGGTCAGAGCGTCTGAACTCGTTAAAGCGCAAGGCTATTGATGGAATGTCCGCTCCAATAACGATCACGGTGCAGCCGCATCCGTCAATGACAGGCGTGGAAGCATACCCTCATACTATCTACTGCGGACTTTCCTACTCTGGAAATCGGTAGCGATGCATTTAGACGAATAAAAAACTTTTGACTTATTCCATAAATACAGACCATACATTACATATTCTTTCGTATGCATTTTCTACCGTTTTTCGAAATAAGAAATTTACATATACAGGACAAGGCTTTGTGGAACTTAGTTTTTGTTATAATGCTAAAACATAAATGGCACAAGTCTCCTTTTTTATTAGAAGGGCAGAAATACAACCAAACCACCCAAGAGTTAAAAATCCATAACTTCTTGCGTTGGAGCAGCTTGATTGGTCTATGCTCTAATCCCTGGATAGGTTGTGGTTTCAGTTTAATTCTGTCCAAATTTCGAGAGATACAGTACAGAACTCGTCAGAGGACAGCTGCAAACCCCTCAATTCGACATTCATATTAAAACGACACTGTACATAAAGTGTTGCCGCATTTATAAGGAATTTACTGCTAGGGTTAAATAAAAAAAAATCTCGGTTAACCTTCAGTATACTAATCAAGTAACAACATGATTTCGATTATTTCTTTAACGATTACTTTTCTTTGTTAGTAATAGGAGCTGAGACTAATGGATAACAAACTCTCTTTCAGATTTCCAAAGTAGGGCAACCACCCATTTAAATAACGCGAAATGGGAGTAGGTCCTCGAGATGATCATTTGCGATGGGCAATGTTTCCGTGATTAAAGGTTTCAAATAGTGGGTGATTAAAGCTCCCAGAGCAAAAACAAATATATCATTCTCAATATATCATTGGACAAACCTCAGTCGTTGGTTTTTATATATTAAAAGAAGTTGCATCGCTAGCTATTATATTATCTGTGCTTAATATCATAGGTTCATATATTTAGTACGATAGAAAAAATCTTAACGTAATGTATTTGATTTAAAGGGGAAGGTAGAAGATTGACGAGTTGTACGCTGTGGCCTGGAATTAATAGAGCGGGCGGGCGATGCGACCCGGAGGGTCGAGGTATACCTATTGTGCATAATAATGTATGACAGTTTGTGTAAGACGTCGCGGGTAACCGCTAGTACCTAACAAATAAAATCAATCGAAGTCTAGAATAGTGCCTCTGTAACGAAATGTAGCCAGTGTCCATCGTGATCGATTGCACTTCAAAAGGTACCTACACTTATTGCAATGCAAAAGAAAATAATTGGAAAACGTTGGACTACATTTTTAACAAGGTTAGGTGCTAATTCGGTTTTGCACAAATCCTAAATGAAACTAGATTAACACTAGGGATTTGTATTCCGTTGTGTTAACTAGGTAAGTAATATCTAGGTCTCAGCTAAAGAATCGGATATTTTGTTTTATCCACTACAACTTATCCCTTGACGGCGTTATCTCCTGATGGTAAGTGATTATGCAGTCTAAGATAGCCTGTGACTGTTATAAGCCATAATCCTAACATTATATTGGCTAAAAATAAATATTGGAGGCACTAGAGATTTCTAGAATAACGTAAATACGTTACATGTTAAGTTAGGAAAGACATAAACTGTTTACCGTTTTAGGACACACGTGCAGCGTTGACAAACTAAAGTGAGACGTTTGCCAGCTTCCGAGTTTCCTTGATACTATAAAGCGGTAATGAAAGCATTAAGACGAGCTGAATGCATAATCAATGAGCTGCCAATGCCACAAGACCCTGTTTAATTAGCCACTATCAAATAGTTGTTTTATTTCCATACATGAAGATTTCACTATCAATATTTAAGAAGAAAGTCACTATCAAAATTTTTCTAGTTATTAAAAGCAAGAGAAAATTTAATAAAAAGAAAATATTTTTTTATTTTTTTTTAATTTAATATTATTATGTTATTGATATTAAATTAAATTTTAGAGTAATGAATTTATTTTTATTTTATTTATTTTGAAACCCTTTATTGCAAAATAAATAGGTATATTTTGAATGCTCAGGTAAACTACTTTTGTCAGCACGCACTGTATGAAAAAAAAAATGACTGTCGCGCTATAACCGTTTCAAGCGTTTGTACCTACGGTAAAAACGTAGTTTTTTGCCAATTGTGTGTGTAGTTTTATCTCAATATTTCACTGCATAACAGTAAAAGATAAAGAGGTGTAACGTTATTTTTATTGTTTCATTATTTTTAATGCACGAAAACAAGGGTTACGTTATTTTCATCAAAAAGTCATACATAGGTTTTAGTGACGGTGCTGCTGAAATGTAATTCGATGGTATTTAGAATATTATAACTAAACTCGATTTGACAGATCTGAGGTAGCGATCCAGATTATCATTGTTCCCTGTGGATAAGAATATCTTTACTTTTAGATAGGTATGTCATTTAGTTTAGAGTCTTGTGTAAAATCAACCAAATAAACAAAAGTGGCGAATAATGCTTTGATTATGTTGAGATAAGTAACATAGAAAATGTAGAACCTACTGCAAGAGGCTGCTTGGTCGGTTAAATATATTAAATAAATAAATAAATATACTACTACAATACACACATCGCCATCTAGCCCCAATTTGACTGATGAATATTTTTTATTAATAATATACATAAATACTTATAGTATACATATAAACACCCAGACACTGAAAAACATTCATGCTCATCACACAAACATTTTCCAGTTGTGGGAATCGAACCCACGGCCTTGGACTCAGAAAGCAGGGTCGCTGCAAACTGCGCCAATCGGCCGTCAAATAAATGATTTCCAATAAACTTCGATTGGCAATATTTATATTTTAAATTATAAACTTTTCTTAAGAGTTAAGATATTACATTTGAAGTACTTGATCAGGTAAGGTAGTAACCTACTTTAATTTCAGAATCTGTGTCCATCGCTGACAATGAAATGAGAAGTTAAAAACTATTTTCTCTATCATACCAGTTTAAATTTATTTATTTTATCACACAAACTATTAAAAATCAATGTTCTTCGCATCCTGAAACACACGTGACTTTGTTTGGACGCTGAAAATTCCTCTAATATATAATATCTCATTATATTCAAAAATTTCAAAATTAATTTATTTCAAGTAGGCCTAATATAAGCACTTTTGAATCGTCAAGTCTGTCTATTTGTAGTAACTCTACCAACGGTTCGGAAGGTAGATTCTACCGAGAAGAAGCCGGCAAGGAACTCAGCAGTTGCTCTTTTCCAACATCAACAATTTACATTTTAACATTCATCTTGTTAGAAATGAAAGCGGAGCCGGATGCTTACAAGCAACCTTGTCATTAAGAAATTAAGCAATTGTATAGTAACCTCGCTGTAATAAATGTGTTTTAACATATTCTTTAAAATTATGCATTGGTAGGTCCAAAATTAACTTAGGAAATCATGTTATAAAAGCGGATACTCAATCCCACAAATGACTTCTGAACCTTTCGCAAACGATATGCAGATGCCACTAATTTATGACCATTCATTTCTTTTAAGTCGACTGTTTATATCCACTTTTTGTTTATACTAATATGTATAGACTAATATGTTGTCTTACAAATACAGTAGTCTCTCAATATATATTGTTTTAAATATATTGTGAGACTACCGTAAGTATTCCTATTTCTTTAAATTTTTCACGGAGGGTTTCACATTCATTTAAGATAATATGTAAGTAATGAGTATTTAAAAAGCCGAATAGTTAAAATGTAAACAGTAAATTTATTGTTTTACCTTACACAGCCTTGTGTATAATTCCATTAGAGAAGTGAACGCTAGTTATACAGCTTCAATCATTAAAAAGAAACAGTTTGTAAAATGGCACTGTCTTCGCGGACGTCTGAACAGAGTTTGCCGCAACAGTCACTTCCTAATTAACTAAAGAACGGCATGTTATCTCCTTGTGTACGTCTTGCCTTTCTTCGCTCCCCGGGAACAAAAAGAAAGTTAGATTAAAAGCGACTCATTGTTCTACCTTCGTAATACAGTCGGCAGAAGTGAAATGTTTATAATAAGTGGTAATTTCATTCCCGGTTTTCGGAATTCCCCTACAAGATTAGTTCTCCAAGCTGCTCTTGTCTTATTTAAGCCTTTAACTTTACGCTTATGTTAATTTGACGACCTCCATGGCGCAGTGGTGAGCGTTGTGTTTTTGTAAGTAAGTGAGAGGTCCCGAAATTCATCTCGAAAGGACGCAATGTGGGAATTTATAATTTCTGAATTTGCTCTGGTCTGTTGTGGTGGGAGTAATGGTGGCGATGAATAAAAGTATATCATACAAAAAGAGATATTCTTTACTATTTATTTTTTTAATATTTTACTTGTTACTAAATACTACCTAGAAGATGGGTTAAAATGATCATAATTTCTTACACATTTAAGAAATAATGATCAAGACATGATAACGTATAACGTTTTGCACATATTATTACAAAAGCAAAGGATTTTAAAACACTGTACCGTACCGTCAACAGACTTATTTTTTTTATATGTGCTCAAGTTAAATGGAAAGATCTTTCGCCATAACCAGTTATGTACTTACAGAAATTTTAAGTTAGAAACTGTCTTAAGCAAGAACACGCCACGAAGATTTTCAGAGTAGTTCTAGCTACATTATAAAGCTGCAGCAGTAAGAAGTTTTCCACAAAAAAACCGACTTGACTTTACCGTACCGTCAACAGACTTATTTTTCTACAGGTGCATAAGCTAAATAGTCCATAACCAGTTTAATAAAGTAAACTTTAAGTTAAGAAGTATTTTTATGAAGAACACACCACGGAAGAATTTCAGGGTAGTCACCGGTCCCTACAGCTACAGCTGAAAGAAATTTTCCACAAAAAAAAAAATTGGTTGTCTGTAAAGTCGGCTTACTGACGATAGTTGAACGTGACAACGTCGTAAGAAAATACTGATGGAATGGTTGCATTTTTCAAAAGAAAATTTTAATTTTATTTGTTTGATAGATATTATCGTTGCGTTGCTATAAACAATTGACACCACATTCACTTTTCACTGCACTTCATCCTTGCCGAAAACATGTAAATGTATTATTGTATAGAAGCTGTCCACGCGGACGCACCGCTCACTCAAGTAGGAGAGAGATAGATGTCGAACGCGGAGGCCGACTGTGCCTCTTTGTCGCTCGTTCCGCGCTCACGCTTGCACTTCAAGCCTTGAATGGAACGCCTCAGAGCGAGGTAACGCCGCATACGTCATGTTTTTTCGTGCGTGCAGCCGGCTTCATCGAATTATAAGACGTTGTCACGTCAAAAATATTAATTTTCTTTATATAAGTGGGAGGCCGGAGGGTACGTGTATTTAATTTATTTCTCATACAAAAATCTATGGCGGATATACGAGTATATCTAACTGTAACAATATCTAGAAAGTGGTTGCGGCCATTATTTTTCACTCTCCACCATTCGTGACGGAATTTGTACGTGGAAATTTAAGGCACAATTCTTGCAATAACAGTTCAGATTTGTGTTAACCGATGAATGAATTATAAATACATTTAGCAGCGCACGTTTCAAACGATTTCTCTTCTTATTCCCCTGCCCATTTGCAGATCTCCAAACGGTGCCATTACTCAGCAATAAATTGGCATTTGCGCCGTCATACATAAATTACCTACATGTAAGCGTACAGAGGCGAAGTTCTTTCTTGTAATTTTTGACGTAATTCGTTAATAATAGTATGTATCTAGGGATTTCAGACCTAAGGTGATAGGCGAAGGTTCTTAGCTTTGGAAGTAGGTGGACAAACCACATCAACCGTTTCGAGGGAAGCAGCTGAACGCAAGTGGCACCACAACGTGAAGTTTTAAAATCCCTATTAAATATTCTGGGTCGTGATCAGATGACGTTCAAATTAAAATTTATTTCAAGTAGGCCTACTTTATAAGCACTTTTGAAACGTCAAGTATGTATGTTTGTAGTGACTCTACCACCGGTTCGGAAAGCTGATTCTACCGAGAAGAGCCGGCAAGAAACTCAGTTCATCGAGAGTAGATCTTTCAATTAAACTGAGGTATCGACTTAGCTCCACAAATTGCAAAGCTGTAGTTGCCCGTTGGGGTCCCAATGTGTTAAAGTGGCTATTTTGCACCGGAAAGCGCAGGGTTGGTAGACCTTACTGACGAGCTTAGATGGACCGTTGATATCAAACATGTTGTAGAAAGTTATTGGACATATTATATGCAGGCGACGACTGTGATATTCCTACTAAACTCTTTTGTTCAGTAGTATTCCATAAATTGAGAAGGTTGATATCTATTTTATCTATATGTGTAGAATGAGCTATTTAAAAAAATATATATTTTGATTTCTAAGAAAGCACAAAATTCATCTTGTTTTCTAAATAAACAAAGTAATTTTGCCAAGGTTAGTGTGGCTTATCTTGTCATTCAATATAATATTGGATCCCAATTACTCAAAGCTTATTCCAAATTGTCCGATAGTCTTTGACAACACTTTACGAATAAATAAAATATAACACAAAAAAGTGTACTTACCGACACTTATTTTTTTCTAACTTGTCTTATAAAGACTCTTTTTATTACTGTTCTAGCGTAAAGTATGTTTTAAAAGCGGTGATAGCCTACTGGGCGGGACCTAGACTTTACTTTCGGGGGGCAGAGTTCGAACACCAGCCCACCTCTAACTTTTCTAAGTTGTGCGTTTTAAGAATTACAGTGAAGGAAAACATCGTGAAGAAACGTGCCTGAGAGTTCTCCATAATGTTCTCAAAGACGTGTGAAGACCACCAATCATTACTTGGTCAGCGTGGTGGAATACGGCCTACCCTTCTCACTGAGAGGAGACCCATGCAATGTACTGGGCGGATAGATGATGATGAGGATGATGATGTTGATGTTTTAAAAATATAAAAAACATGTCCGATGAAATAAATAAAAACAAACAAATTAAAAATATATTTTGTATGCAGTAAGTGTGTATAAAAAAACAAAGGAGTGTTATTATGAAATTCAGTATAACATTACATTATCATCCGTTTGGATGATATTATAATGGTTATTAGGTCAATCGGTGTTTTAATGTAGGCAATAAGCTAACTGTTCCCGAATCTTTTATAGAGGATTTAAAGTACGGATAAAATAGTCTTTAAGTCTGCGATTTCGATAAAACTTTATTTGATTAAGCTCATACGACTTTTTAAACCATACCAGACACGCTTTTATATAAACTATTGTGAATCTGTTGGTCCAGCCTAATCTTTGGAACGGCTAAGCGGATTTAGACGCGATTTTCACGAAAAGGCTAGGTCGTGAAAGACACTAATTCTTCAACTGTTGTGGTTACGGTATCTTCTGCGCCTTAATTAATATAATCAGTAATTAGATACCTGATTCTTTACCTGACCCAGGCTTAAGTGAACCTAAGACCTAGTGATCTGTAGTCAAACATGCTTACCACTAAATCTTCGAGATAGTAATATCGATAGGCATAAATGTATTACAATATTACGTTGTCAACCTAATGCTGTCTAATTCAACACATGTGTGCCCTTGAGTTCATGTTAATCTCCAGATCCATTTATCATCACAAACATAATTACAATGTTGATTATTGTCCGCTTAACTAAAGCAGACATTACCTTGCCTCCAATAGGTTATAATTATTGTTAATCAAATATAATTATTACTGACGTAGAAACAGCAAGACTTGTTTACTTCGCGTACTTTCATAGTGTGATGTCTTACGAGATCTTATTATGGGGCAAAGCTGCTGATATTGAAACTATATTCATATTGCAGAAAAGAGCTGTACGGTCAATATATAAACTTAAATCACGTGAATCCCTCCGTGAAAAATTTAAAGAAATTGGTATACTTACGGTAGCCTCACAATACATTTATAACAATATAGTATTTGTAAGACAACATATTAGTATACTTTATAAACAAAAAGTGGATATAAACAGTCGACTTACAAGAAATGGTCATAAATTAGTGACATCTGCATATCGTCTGCGAAAGGTGCAGAAGTCATTTGTGGGATTGAGTATACGCTTTTATAATATGATTCCTAAGGTAATTTTGGACCTACCAATGCATAAGTTTAAAGAATGTGTTAAAACACATTTATTACAGCGAGGTTATTATACAATTGATGAGTTTCTTAATGACAAGGTTGCTTGGAAGCATCCGGCTCCGCTTTCATCTCTCACAAGATAGAAAAATGTATGTTAAAATATAAAATGTAAATTTTTGATGTTGGAAAAGAGCAACTGCTGAGTTTCTTGCCGGCTTCTTCTCGGTAGAATCTGCCTTCCGAACCGGTGGTAGAGTCACTACACACGGACAGACTTGACGTTTCAAAAGTGCTTGTATTAGGCCTACTTGAAATAAATGAATTTTGAATTTTTTTTTATATATATATATAGAATAATTTAACAATTTAAAAAAATCGGTTCTGTATTCGAATGTATTTTTTTTTACTGAACTGACCTGAACTGAAATCCGTAAGTGTTTTAAAATATCATTTTGTATCACTCATGCGGGTAAAGTAGTATCTTGACGCTCGCTCTTGTGGTTGAAAAAGATCCGTTTGCCCATTTTAAAATTTGAGTGCGACAAGTTTACTTGCGAGCGTACTACTTTCCCCGCATGAGTAATACAAAATAGTATGTGCAACAAGTGCGACATCGATTGCCCACGAAAGCGAAGTTGAACGCACGAGAGAAGCGAGTGCGGTCATTCGCATTCGCGCAACAACTTGTCGCACTAGTTGCACAATATACTATTTTGTTGTTTGCTTCCAAGGAGGTCCCAATTTCAGGTTACTATCTATTGGTGAAAGAATTCTAGAGAAATCGAGGAAAATATTAACCGTATTACACTTTCTACCAAAGTCGTTTTTAAAGTGATCGATTCTTTTCATCCATACATTCTCATTTAAATAAGATTTAATTCTCAGCCTATGATATTAATATGGTTGTATTTTTTAACAATACTATGATAATAATTATTAAGAACAAAAGTTTTAATACATAATAATATGTGAAATTTGCATCCCCCATTCATAAAATTTTGCCCGATGGAATAATATTTAGAACCCTCTTTTCACAAGTATAAAATGTATAATATAATTATTAAATAAAATAAATATATAATATTGGTAAATATATAAATAAATTACAGTTTAATATATAACCTTCTTCTGTTTTGAGGTTGGTTCAAAACGTAATTCTTTTAAAAATCCTATCATAAATGTTGATGGAAAACTGTATTAGTAAGAAAAATGTAATATCGTGAGATTAAGGACCTTTCTACTCAAAATATGAAGTATCAGGAAACTCGACCCTATTTTCAAGAGGAAGCCTCTCAAAGAAACAAATATTTGCAAGGTTACGGCGGCGTTATGTAAATACTAGTTATATGTTACCAAGAGTACCTTCCATTTTTAATACTGGTAGGATTCCTGTAAGTGTTTATGTTTTTTATTGTCATATTTAATGGACAGCAGATGGCTCTCCAGTTTTAAAGTGGGAAACCATCGCCTTTAAACAGAGCAACAAAACTAGGCTATGCAAGAAACACGACCTACGAAGTCCGCCCTGTGTACATCAATTTGAGGCGTGAGTGTTAAGCCTCATATACCTGTAATTACAAGCTCCCTGGCAAAAATCTTCCACTACAATATGCCTAGTATAACTATTGAGCCGTCACAACCTTTTCAAAAAAAAATTCAAAAATTCAAAATTCATTTATTTCAAGTAGGCCTAATATAAGCATTTTTTAAACGTCAAGTCTGTCTGTTTGTATTGACTCTACCACTGGTTCGAAAGGCAGATTCTACCGAGAAGAAGCCGGCAAGAAACTCAGCAGTTGCTCTTTTCCAACATCAACAATTTACATTTTAACATTCATTTTTCTATCTTGTGAGAGCTGAAAGCGGAGCCGGATGCTTCGAAGCAGCCTTGTCATTAAGAAATTCAACAATTGTATAGTAACCTTGCTGTAATAAATGTGTTTTAACAAATTCCTTAAACTTATGCATTGGCAGGTCCTAAATCACCTTAGGAATCATATTATAAAAGCGTATACTCAATCCCACAAATGACTTCTGTACCTTTCGCAGACGATATGCAGATGACACTAATTTATGACCATTTCTTGCAAGCCGACTGTTTATGTCCACTTTTTGTTTATAAAGACTAATATGTTGTCTTACAAATACTATATTGTTTTAACAATTTGTATAGTAAGAATAAACAGTCTATAGGTACTTGAAAGTAAATCCCTACTAATATTATAAATGTGAATATAAGTTTGTTTGTTACGCTTTCACGCGAAAACTACTAAACCGATCTTCATGAAACTTTTTATACATATTCTTAGAGGTATTAGAAAAAATATAGTATACTTTACATTGAAAATAAAAATTACGTAAGATAAAAACATATTTGTGAAAAAATCTCAAAATCTCATAAATGACTATAGGTGTACGCTTCCTCCCAAAATTACGCGGGCGAATCCGCAGGGCACATCTAGTAAAATATGAATTCACATCAGGGTGTGTCAGATTGTCTTCCTATTTAATCGCGTGATAGCTAACTACGATTTGTTTTGGATCAAAATAGCGCCATCTAGTTACTGGAAAACAGTATCGTCACTGGTGCTCTATCGATTCGTTGAGTTAGAGGTGAAGGTAAACTTACGTAGAAAATCTTACATTAGGTGAAGTGAATTTATACTTATTTACTTTAAAGTATCACCTGTTTATTCTTGCGTTACAAATTGTTAAAAGGTTGTAGCGACATAAATGTTATACAAGGCTAGTTGAAGAGGTCATACTATGCCAATAGAGTATAACATTATTCAACCCATTACTGGCTCACTACAGAGCACGGGTTTCTTCTCAGAATAAGAAGGGTTTAGGCCGTGGTCCACCACGTTTTCCATTTGAAGATTGGTAGAGTCCCAACGCCCTTGAGATCACTATGGAAAACTCTCAGGCATGCATTACTCACTATGTTTACCATCAGCGTTGTATCAAGTGAAACTTAGGCGTACACACGGCGTAACCACTTTCCAAAATAGCTTGTTGGTAGATAATTAATGACCTGGATAAGGTATGAAAACACAATATATCTAAAAATTTCAATTAAATAATTTAACTAAAAATAGTAGATTGTTGCTACAGGGGCATAAAACAATCCATTTTATCCGAGATGGTTACCACCCGAGCCGCATGCGAGTGATAATTTTTAAGTCGAGGATAATTTCGGGTTTATAACAAGTTACACATTCTGAATTTCCCTTTGATTGCGAGGGAATTTGTTCGACGCAACTCGAGTCAGATCTCAAGTGAATATTTAAGTGAACGAATATGGGTTTAATATATAAGTACTGCTTTTAATTTCGATTGAGAAGAAATAAAATAAATTATTTGTAATAAAGACAAAACAACTCATATATTAATATGTACTTGCAACTTTCATATCACTTGCAATGTTTGGTTATTTCTAAAGTATTAAATACTTAGTCGCATTAGAGGTGCTATTTTGAAAGACCCGTAAAGAAATAAAAAGAAATCCATCGTAAAAGATTTATCTGTCATAAAAATGCTATAAAAAGCTTTTTTTATAAAATTATAAATAGATTTTAAAATAACCACTGCAATATTATAATAACGACCAATCTTCGGAGCATAGACTATGATTTTTAATATTTTTTTTATCGTTGCTATCATTTTATTCGGGATATATGAAACATCGAGGAAGACTCATTATTTTATATTGTAACATGTTAAAAACGCAGTCCATAGCTACAATACATAACACATATTCAAATTACTAAAGTAGGTAAATTAAAAATCACATACTTACCTACATCGTCTGGAAAAGCAAATTGCTAAAAAAAGTGTAAGCCCATCAAAAATAAAAAAATACAATTGTTGTTTACTCCACTCGATACAGGTAAGTCGAAATTCTCGAAAAGCAATTTGCAATCGGCCGAGAGTTCAAAGAAACGAATCTCACAGTGTGCACGGTTTATTAAAATTTGAAACTTCATTTTACTGAATAAATTGCTTCTTGACTTTCGCTATCTTGAAGATAAATATAACAAGCAGTAATCAGTAACCGCAAATATTATTCGAAATGGAATACTTTCCTTGAAAGAGATTTCCAATACTTTTTATTTGAAAATATATTAAGGTTAATAGCTACCCTGACTGGTTGAAATTTTGTGCACTGAAAGGTGTACAAATGGTTTCAGGTGTTTTGAAACGCAAAATGGTACAGATAGTAGGTATGCACGTTGATTCGCATCAATTCGATGAATTAATTACTATTATTTCACACACAATCACAATTACACAACACTAACACACACACTCACAAACTCAGACACACATAAACATACACGCGCATGCACACGCACGAAATGGTTTTACCTTTAACATCGCCGTCATGTCAAAGGTATTCTTTAAAGGGCAATTTAAATAATACTTTAGTTAACCAGGCGCCTTAATGCAAACCCTCCTGCAAGAAGCACATCGTCCATAAATTACCAAACCGTATGAAAATCCGTTCGTTGGTTTTTGAGTTTATCGCGTTCAGGCAGACCGGCATTCTTGCGGGGGACTTTGTTTAAGAATATGTACTGATAAGCAACACCTCACAGATCCTCTGAAATCCGCTCTCCAGGCACGTTTCGCTCCGATACCGGAGCATCCTCAGGAAATATTGACTTTTATCGAAAAACTGGAAAGTAATTGCAAAGCTGTTGTGAAATCAACTTCTTCTGAGGATGCTCCGGTAGAAAGCGTATTCCGAAGGACCAGTGTTGTGTTAGATATAAGAAATATATATAAACTACGTTGTACATATTTTTCCGACAAGGATTTTATCAATGATTCGTTGTAACCATGCACTGTAGCAAAGAACGCCTGCTTCTAACCTAATTGAATGTACGAAGCTATTTGCGTTGTTAATTAAAAAAAAAAAATATAGCATTGAGGAGATCAAACCTAAAACACAGGGGTATATGTATTATATATATATATACATATATATATATATATATATATTATATAGATAGATATCTAGATATTGATGTACTAAGTAAGTACTTATTCTTCATTTACCACCCCATTTGACTTGTGCACAGTGCGAAATAGACCTCAAAGTCTTTATTTAACGTTTGGCACTTCGTTAATTGAATCGTTTAATCGCCCCGGATCGAGAGTGGAGTGAGAAATCATTCGCAGCTTCAACTCGTAATTATGTTCGAGCACCTCTCACGCTACTAACTTCGGTAGGGTTAAATGATTAACCGAGTATATTTATTAACCTGCTTGTTTCCTACCGCAAGAGTTCAATTTTATACAAATTTAATATGTTATAAAAATAATTAAATGTTAATTAATAATTAATTGTTTGTTTTTTAATTGTTTAACACGTTTTTACTCGTAAAAAGCCAGCAAAAATCTCGGCAGTTGCTGATTCTCAACATTATCCTAATATAATTTTATTAATCAATTTTTAATCACTTTGTCCACTGAGAGATGAAAGCGGAGCGGCTCGATTTCAAGCTATTGTGACATAACTAGTTTATTTCTGGCAAGTCGGTTTTTCATATCGTCGATATGAACATTTGTTTATAGAGAATACCTAATTTCTCGTCTGATAAATACTATATTGTTATAAATATTTTCTGAAGCTACTGTATTAATATTTCTTCAAATTAATACGCAGTGATTCGCATGAGCTGTGTTGACAAATGGATTGTTCTCTTTTCTGTAACATAAATAAAATATAGTTTCTTTATCAGCTAGCAGCTTTACTGCATATAAAGATATCGTGGGTCATTACTCATTTTACTAAGAAAGGGGTATAGATTAGGGGTATACATGCAGTATAGATTTCTGCAGAAAAGAATTAACACCAATATCCCGGTTATCTCTATTATCTCCTTGGTAACCGTCTGGTACTCCAGATTTCTTTTGTAAAACGAAGTTCTACGGTAATTCTTCCATCTTTAATGCACGGAATCTGCCTGCTGAAATCCGTGGACGTAGTTCCCTTCCGATATTTAAGAGTCGTCTGAAGGACTACTACCTCTCTTTTTGTGATGGCATTTGAAGTTGTTGCTTTATTATTGTTTGTAAATTATGTATTAAAATCTACTTTTATATATTATGTATGTTATATATTTATATATAACGTTTATTTATTTAAATTATCTATGTATTTGTATACAATATACATTTTTGGTACTTATGTATACCTATATTAAAACACTCTTGACACTATACCGTTCTCTTGCTGTAAGTCCTTTCTACAAATGTTGCCTGGAAGAGATTTCTTGCAGAAATAAGGCCGCCTTTGCATGTCTACATTGTATACTGTATACTCCTCACTATTTCTTTTCCTGTATGTTATACGTGCAATAAAGTTTCAAAAAGAAAACTTTTGGCACCACAAGTTTTTTCAAGAACCCTTTTGTCAGTGGATATAGCAGTAATATATAGCTACGAACAAAACTTATGAGTACCCATCGGTAACAAGTGAAGCTAAGTTACTATTGTTATGTATTTAAAAAAAAACAGTACCCACACCATTTTGTGTTGCAAGTTAAAAACAAAAAAAGGCCATAAAAATTTCTCCCGACAACGGCAACCCTGAAATCAATGGGGATGGGTTTTGCTGTTTTGAACAACGTATCGACTGAATTATACGTTGTTCAAAACACCAAAACCTATACAAATCTGAAACTTTTTAATGCATTTAATAAGATTGGTCTAGTTTGTCTGGGATAACAAGCAATGTCTGAGTGGTGGGATGTACCTAGTTAAGCATTAAATCTAGACGCTGTTGTTTTACATAGTGGGAACGTTGATTAACCCATAATATCCGGATTATTGTCAACATATACAAACATTTTGAGTTCTACAGAAGATAATGTAATAAAATACGTCCACTAAGTCGACGTAACGCTCCAGATTTAACGCGGCTTACTGGCTTATAAAGGGTGCAAAATGTCTCTCATATGCCTACAGTCACTGCCTCCGTTACATTATTGCGATTCATGACAGCGAACAGAAATGCGCGATATTATAAATTGCAAGATGAGTAAACATACACAGGCGATATTATATTGTACCAGCTGTCGCACGAGACTTTGTCTACTTTTGTTAAGTGTTTTACGGTCCCGTACCTGGGTGGGAGACTGGGTGGTCCGTCCGTCTGTCACAAGGCTGTATCAAATTTGAATAAGAATATATTTGACGATCTCCCTGGCGCAGCGGTCAAGTTAGGTGCTGTGGATTCAAGTTAGGTCTCGGCTTCAATCCAAGGCAGGGGAAATTTGGGAATTTATAATTTCTGAATTTTCTCTGGTCTGGTCTGTTGGGAGGCTTCTGCTTCTGCCGTGGCAATCTCACCTGGTGGTAAGTGGTGGTGCAGTCGATGTTGGTAACGGCATAACTTGTCAGGTTGTATGGCAGTTATGCTGATCCGATTTTTACGCGATATCGTATTGGAACGCTAAATCACTTGGCGTCACGTCTTTGTTGATAGGGTGGTAACTAGATATACGGCCGAAGCCTTCCACCAGATCACACCAGAGAAAATACAGAATTTTAAATTTACTCATAGCCGTTGTCGGGGATCGAACCTTAGATCGCCAACTTATAAGACCACAGTGCCACGAGTGCGCCAGGGAGGTCGACAGTGAGTAATAGTAGATACGTAGGTACATAAACTTACAATTTCCTAAAATTGAATTGAACCTCTCTTATTGAACCTAGATAGAGAATATTATCTTGTTATTTCAAGTTCCTATATGAACTACTTGATGGATGGCTTCTGGTGGAGAGTTTTCTTTCGAGTTTTACTAACGATAACTAAGAGCGGACCAACTTTTCTGCACTTAAAGTTCCTAAGTGTTAATCGATCACCTCTGGTCAAAGGTCTCTAAGAACTAATTAAGTTGCCGCTACGCCATTAAGATTAATCTATAACTATAAAGGCCTTTGTGACGACTGACTGGCAGACAACATTAACTACTGAAAATTTAAATTAATTAAAGAGATAAAACAGAGGAAGGATGTTTGCATCCAAATCTGTAATTATTTTGTCATATTAAACTTGTGATTTGGGTTTTTGGTAAAAAATTTAAAAAGAGTGTTCACAGTAGGTATTATTGAAAATGCCTTTTAGTTGTTACCCAAACAGAAGAAATAAGATATGAAATCCAAGGGCTATCTCTAGGGAAAAAAACAAAAGCATTTATTTTTCTGTGATCATTCTAGACCTTCGTCGGATATTTAGCATGTTCGTTGAAGGTACATGTGCTCGAAAAGAATGACGAGGTGGTAGGTTCGATTCGCGGGTCGGACTAAAATTTGTGAGTTTTCATTGTTGAGTATTTCTAAATAAGTATCCGCTCAGTTAGGAAATTAGCATTGTGTGGGTACAGCAAGTTTTCGTGCCTAGAGCCAAGTTAAAACGTCGATCCCAGTTATAATCCCAGTTTAAGCGCTAAAGCTAATAAATATACTACGACAATACACACATCGCCATCTAGCCCCAAAGTAAGCGTAG
Source organism: Pararge aegeria (assembly GCF_905163445.1). Taxonomy (NCBI): domain Eukaryota; kingdom Metazoa; phylum Arthropoda; class Insecta; order Lepidoptera; family Nymphalidae; genus Pararge; species Pararge aegeria. The sequence continues at coordinate 10,823,076 of NC_053189.1, forward strand.
CGTGTGTTATGGATACTAAGATGGCTGATAAATATTTTTATGAATTATATACATTAATATTTATAATATACAGATAAACATCCAATCATGTTGTTCACACAAACATTTTCCATTCCTGGGAATCGAACCCATACCCGTGGCCACTGCCCACTGCGCCAATCGGCCGTATAGTCTTTCCTATGGGAGAACCATTGGGGCATGATGCTATTAGTTTTAGAAACCTACGTGAGCAATCTCTTCCATTGACACAACCTTTAACGAGAGGAATTTCTAGGGAAAGGCTTGGTGCGTCAACCTTATTTAGGCTCTAGTTCTTATATTATACTAAATCACACTGCATCGTTATAGTTTATTGTTATGTTTATGTAAGCAATTAATTAATATTAGATAACGCTAAAATAAACTATATTGGATAATTTTGATACTATTTAACTATTAATCATACGTATCCCACTTCATTTCATCATTATCGGCCCACTACAGGGTCTCCTACAATGAAAAGGGATTAAGGCCGTATTCGGACACGCTGGCCCAGTGCGGATTGGTGGAATTACACGTATGTTCTACCATACTTCGATATTATCTATGGGTACATCTATCTTGTAATGAGGCCCGCTTCAGCGGATGAACTTCGACCCTCCAGGATCTTTTGTGCTCTTCCTTCCGAGGGAAGCCAGTTGCCAAGGTCCAAGCTGGTTTAAGTTGGCGGCCTCAATCAGATGAGACTCGTAAAGAGTCTACCCTCTCCATGCTCAGTCCACCTGCACTGACGCGTTCGATCTATGGGTACATACTTAATGTTACATAGATAAATAATATTACTTCTTGATATTATATCTTACTACACTTGTTATTTTAATATAAGATGAAAAAATGTGTTAAAAATATAGGTACTCCTGACTAGAAGTGGTATGTCAATCGACAACTAAAAGAGGTTTTTGTTGTTTAGTAGAAATGTACTACATAATACCCTTCCCTTGACAAACATGTTCACCTGTACAACCATTCTCGCTCTCAGCGAACCACAGACCACATTCTACGAGCGAGCACTCAAAGTGAGACATAATTACATATAGCACTAGTTTAACTATATCATTATCTTTTACATACATTACTGAAACACGGGCTTGTTTACTGCTTTTCCTTTAATTTATTTTTCGGGAACTTTTCCTCTAGGTACAGCCTAAGTTTTGCCGACTTCCCTAGTGATTAGGACCACAGCCTATAAGTGGGAGGCCCTGGGTTTGTTTCTGGGCAGAGGCGATTTGGGAATCTACAATTTCTTAATTTTGTCTGGTCTGGTTTCTTTTCTTTTTTTCTTTAGCCGTGGCTTGTTACCACCCTATCAACAAAGACGTGACGTGTTAGCGTTCGAGTACTATGCAGTTAACAATAACTGCCATCTTAGATTTTAGCATTACTTTCGTATTCCTTTTTATACAGTAGCAAGGAAAGTATTAGTAATTTTGTGCTTTTGTTGAAGTTGAAGAGTTCTCTCAGCACTTTACCTTTATTGTGACGGGCATAAATTGCTTACCTACTTTATACCATAATCGAAGCGCAACCAGTTTAATACTTAATACTTATTATTGTGTAGTTCCGGAGGCAATCAGGAGGTCTTCATCGTCAGTTTTACTTGACCAAATCGTGCTAAATAAAAAATATCTACTCATCCCGCTATCCCCCATCCCTATAATATTTGAAGAGTTCACTCAATTTCTTCACGATGCCTTACACAGATCTTGACCTGACGAAAATGGGACCACATGAGAAGTATCAAATAGATAAGTTTGTTAATGTCAGAGTTCTAAGCTAACAAAAGTTGTTCTTTATTTTTTTGAGTTTTTTTGGATTAGTACTCCGATGTCATTGACCAACCACCATCGCCATCATCATCATTTCAACCAATTGACGTCCACAGCTGGACATGGGTTGGTCCTGAGCTGCTTGTTTCCAGTGGCTTGCAGCGACACATTTGATGCCGTCAGCGTCACGTTTAATTGAGCGACCACTAAAACACAATAATACACTCACTGATACACTGACACACTACAGACAAATAACACACGTAGGTCACCTGGAGCCCGGTCTAAAAAAAGCCGTACCCTCTTCAACAGGAAACTATGTGAAAAGGTCAGCACTTCTTTTGGAGCCGTCAATTTAGTTTAGTTTCGATATGTATGTATGACAGAATTGTCAACATGTCTTGCTAAAATAGTGTATTTTTTTTTGCTGTTAACCTGTTAAATAATACGCTATCGCTACTTGCATTGTACTTGCATTTTAAAATACGTAAATATTTAAACCTAATAACATTCTGTAAATAGCAATAATTGACAGACAGCCCACGACACGTCTTGTCACGTATTTTGTCCATCAATCTGAGGCGTAGGCGTTCATGTTATTACACCGGCAACCACGCCATTCAGTCCGTAACACAGCATTAGAAATAAGAATGTCCGTAGCACTACCCTGAACTAGCTCTGTCATAAAAAGCTCTACTTCCACCGAGACAATAATATTAGTAGACTCAACCGCATAGGTACTACTTGATGTGTTGTAATTTGTTGGTTGTAAGTTATTTCAAATATATCAAATTAAAATTTCTCGTGCTTATCAGCTTGTAGTATAGGCACCTACTCAAGTTCGTATCGGGAATGCAACATGCAAACATGGTTATTCTGCGGCTGACCGGTGGGTGAGTGGTAAGCCGAGTCGAAAACTTTTGCCATATGTGAGTGTGGTTTTGGTTGTTAATTTGTTATTTAAATATCTTTATTTACGCCAAATAGATTACGTAAATTTATTGCTTGTTATTATTATTTGTAAACGAAATAGATACCTAAAAAAGAAAATCCGCCAAGGCAGTTAAAGATTTATGTGATCGGCTAATGTGTAGAAATAGTTATTCGCGTTTATTGCTTTCGTCCAGTCGTCTCCTCGGCCATTAAATCCGTCGGAATGCCAAATAAAACGTTGGAATCGATTTCACATAAACGATAAACGTGATCCGTTCACAGATTATACGAAGTCTAATTTGACATGGATCTTAAATCAATAATGTATGTACCTAAAATTATTATATCTACGTAATTGTTACAGTAATTGGTACAGATTCAAAGAGATACTTATTTACTATAGATGTCGGATTAAAATATCTGTTCAATTGGTGTTGTAACATGGTTAGTACAATACAATAGTAGATTTGGTACATCCAGCATCGGCCCTTATGCCGCCACAGCTAATGTCACGACGCTTATGCCGTCACGTATATTCTGAAACATAAATTAATTCTGTTTAAGTATCTGTGTTCTTATTTAATACTCTATATATCTTTAGTCTACATTATCATTTTTATCAATTTAAAAAGCGTATCTTTGTTTATAGCCTATATTTGGCTTAACGACTGCAGCGATTTTGATAAAAAAATGGTCACATTCCTACTATCCCTATCCCTACTAATAATTATAAATGTGAATGTAAGTTTGTTTATTACGCTTTCACGCGAAAACTACCTAACCGATCTTCATGAACTTTGTACACATATTCTTGGAAGTGTTAGAAGTAATATAGGGTTATTTTTATCCCGACATTAAGCTCGGTTCCTTTGGGAGAGGGGATGAAAGTGTTTGACTATTTTACACCATAACTCCGACAAATTATAACCGATTTTAATAATTATTTTTGTACCATAGGGGTTATAATGTGTTTAATTTTGCCCAAACTGTGTAGATCTGATGAATGTGGTTGGAGAAAGAGGACAGAACTCCCTAGCGGACAGCAGCAAACCCCTCATTTAAGGCTTAGCGATACTGAATACTTTAATTTTTTTTAAGAACTACAACTAAATGGATTGCCAAGAGACATAAGACAGTCTAAATCATTAAGCATCTTCAAAAGTCGTTTAAAAGAATATTATGTATCTACGGAGTCATAAACTAATATATTTGCTCTGTATGTATTTGTGTATATTTATATTTATTTATATATATATATATATATATATATATATATATATATTTATATATATGTGTATGTATTTATTTCTGTATTATTTGTATTTGTATTAGCTGTTTATGTATTATTGTTATATATAGTAGATGTAGTTTATGTTATATATTTTTAAAATTGCACTATCCCGTTTCCATACTCCTGTTCTTCTTTCATTAAGGGTTGTCTGGAGGTGATCGCTTAAAGCGATAAGACCGCCTTTGCGCATTGTTATTCTTCTTATATTTATGTTTTCAATTTATATTATAAATTGTGTGCAATAAAGAATTTATCTATCTATCTATCTAAATTGAATGCCACATCAAAAAACAAAATCTAACGCAGACAAAGTCGCGGGCAACAGCTAGTAATTATATAACTTGCATGTTAGAGATGGACTTATTTTACATACTATTCGAAGTAGGTACTTACACATCAAAATTGCAGAACCGACGGGATTCGAACTCTAATCTCTTTGGCCATCTCGGAGAGCTTAATTGCCAACTCAGCCACGTAACATACGTACGAACGTGCGGAGTAACATAGATTTGTATCAAAAATAATACTAAGATATCTTCCCAATAAGTAAGACTTTATTTCATTTTGTTGTACCAATCGACACAGAAGAAAATCCTTTGACACAAAATAGCGTAATATTGCAATTTCAGAGGCCCAATGGCTGAATATTCTAAACCGAAATTCAATTATAAGTTTGGGGTATGAGTGACCATCAGATTAAGGGCAGACCCCAAGATCGAAATTAATTGGCTCATCCAGATATTGTGCTCAAGAACCCTCATCTCAAAGGATTTATGTAGCAAGGGACGACATACAAATCTCTTTACCGAGAACTTGTTTTGAAAAGTGTTTAACATTTTCAAGTATGTAGGTCTAAGGATGACGATAAAAAATTCATATTATATCTTGTAATGGTATTTCCAAAAAATACCAATGAATTATTTCTCATCTATTTAATTGGTATGCTGTCCTAATTTTAGAAGTTTTTAACATTATTGCCCAAACATATTTTTTTACCAACAACCACCTGTATCTATCTCCCTTTAGTGAGTACAATAATTGTTTGCATACAGTAATTATTATTGCAAAATTATGTCTCAAAATACGTGAAAAAGGCAGATTTACTAAGTACAATTTCCTGTGATTTATATATATATATATATACGAGTATATATAACTATACTATATATATAATTAAAATAAGACTACCTATTTTGCTGCAGAATTGGACTGAACGTGAAGTACTTAAACTGGGCACGAATAAATATAAATGTTTATTAAATAAAAATAAAATCCTACACAAAATAATTCCCAAATCACATAAAAAAATTTGAAGAAACTTTAATTTTAAAAAATATTTATTCCATATATCTCTTCGCTAATAAAACCAATTGGCAATAAGGTGAAATGTAGTCCAAAGACGCTGAGTCAATGAGTTTGATAAATGCCTATTTCAAGACGGCCAAGGATTCAGGTCCATGCTTTACATGACAGCTCACTACGTCTCGTAGACTGCACTATTAATACGCCCCATAACAAATTCTGACTGCGTTTACTTGCCTGCATTGCATGTCTGGAATGCGAAATGGAGGGATTTGCACGGAAGAACCCACCGCATTTTTAATTCACTGCACCAAGAATAGCATTTTAAAATATGTAATTAAGCTTTTTTATAAAACCTTTCAAAAAATGCTTTTTATATAGTACTTATAAAATGTACATAGTACTGTTAACGTAATTGTGCAATAATTGAAGGTTGGCACTGAGATCGAATATATCTTGAGTTGTTTTTAAATGATGATGAAATAAGTAAAAATGTAATTATATAAAATGTTAAAACTTTAAAAGCAGCTGTTTCTAACTAAATAAATGGCGTCACAGAAAGTTTTTACATATGACCGTCATATAAAAACGTCGGAGCTCGGTCTACGAGCAAAACATCAGCTAGGAGGAAGATCATTCTATTGTTATGGTGGAGCGCATCACCATAGCACCCTTACACTTACTAGAACAACAATCTCCCGAAATATCTATCTATTACCATAACGTTTTAATGCAATCTTCTTTTATATGTCACTAGCAGTTAAACCGTGCATGGGTAACAAGGTATTGCAATACCCGCAGGAATTTTTGGTTGCTGTTTAACCGGGATTAAAAGTTTTTCTATGTATCATATGTCTGTCTCCAGAAATCAAGCTATTAAAGTACCAAAATTCACCTAGATCGGTGCAATATTTGAGCCAAACAAAATAAACAAACACAGACAATCTTTCGCATTTATAATATTAGTATTGATTAATATCCGCACGTAAAAAATAAGACATAGGGTGCAATCATTAAAACGTCGAAATTCGAGAACCTTTTTCAAGCACTGGATTCACGGGTCAAGTAGCACATCTGTTGCCGATTCGCCTCTCGCCACTGACTGAATAATGGAATTAACGAGCTGGTTATGAACAAACGGCGTCTTCATTTTCAGTAGTACGTTTGTTCGCCCTTGCCCTATTTTACTGCCACTCCGTTTCACGGAATGAAATAATGGACTCATTTGGAAGGTCTCCGTGGCGTCTTGGGAATATTATGAAGTTATGACGAGAACTTACTGAAAAGGGACTACTTATTTCACTTAAATTTGATGTCTTTGATCAAAGATTGTGATCTTGATATTTTTTTTTTGGTAAATTTAATAAATTCTCCATTTAAAAGAATACCTTTAGAATACCGATATTGAATTGTAGAATTGTCTCTTTCATTAAATAAAACATTTTACCATTAAATTTGTTCAGAAGAAAATATTCCGCGAACTTTAACTCGTAAGGCATTAATTGTATCAAAAAAATTAAAGAGTTATCTGATCCAAGAGAGCGTAAAGCGAAAGATTTAGTGAGATGAAACACGATTGCCCTCTTTTAAGTGATGTGGACAATCTAAAACTTTTATAATTGCCAGATTGTTTCAGGGCTCTATAATCAAGTAAAGAAACCCTCTGATGCCGTTGTCCGTCTTTATACACAATTATAATTTTCTTTGCTCCGTTAAAAGTTAACTACAATCTCATAGAGTGATAAGTAATGGTGCAATCTATGATAGTAGCCGGCTTACATGTGAGGGGAAGGGCAGTTATATTCGCGACATCGTAGACCTATACTGTAACTCTAAATCTCTTGGCGATTCGATGGCGATCACCACCAGAGATGTCGTAAAAACATGTTGAGTCGCAGGTGAATAGGAACCAGAGAGTCACAAACGGTGTTCATCAGTCGTATGTAAGGTTAAACCTTATGTATGACTTAGGAGTATAACTCGAATGAAAAAAGAGGTACCTATCCCTCTACGCGATCGAACAACCTTTTCAAGCACTCGCACCGCCAACGTTCACCTCAAAAGCTTGTCTGGATTATTACTTAATTGTTGAGAGTAGAAAATGAGAACTGCTTTTCTTAGTCGTCTTCGTTTCAGAGTTAAATTGAAGCATTCAGAATGAAGTGAATAAAATATGGGTTAAAACAAGAGCTAACATTTAGCACTTAATAAAATAAGTTTTATTATTGCTCTAAACTTGAAGAATTATATCATATCAAGAGCGTATTTATACATCGCGTGTTCATTTGATATTATTTTTATAGACTTTAAGAAAATAAGAAATAAATTCATCCAATTACGACATATAATATACTATATACATTCATATAATATACTATATTCTAAGTTTTGTACGATGACTGGGCATGAATAGACGTTTCTTGAGTTTTTTTATTGCGAAAAGTGTCCTCTGTCACCGTAATGGGATTGTTTTTGGGGTAACACGAAGGGCCTCTACATTTCAATCCAATAAGGCGGATAGTTTGATAAATAATTCAGAAAGTTGTAACATGTAAGTGGCACTTCTGTATAACGACCGCCCTGAGACAAAAATCTGCTCGCACCGCTGCAAAGGGAAATCCGAGGGAGTTTTATTCGTCATGAATTTAATTTCTTTATTGTTATCTTTATATCTCATGTGGTTAGATATGTTTTATGCTGTATATAGTTACTTCATAATACTTATAAGATATTTTTTTATAACTTTTTAGTTGACTTTAATGTAGTTTACAGTTCCAGTCCGGTGCAAGGACGTTTTGCGAAATTCGGACTTGGCCATGATGTTATACCTACCGTCGCTATAGGAAAGCTCGTCAAAAATACCTTAGGTTTAATTTTCATATTCCGAGATTGTTATTCAGTTATTAGTGGTTTTCTTATACAATTATATTTTTACCTTAAAGCAATTTATACCTTTTGTTAATTTAAAGAATTACGAGAATATCACTTGCTATAACTGTGAAGGAAAACATCGTGAGGAAACCAACATATCTAATTTTCCACAATATTCTCAGAGGCGTGTGATGTCTACCAATGTGCACGTGGCTATCAGGCCTTGAAAGACTTAAGCCTTTCTCATTCTCAGAGGACACCGGTGGCCTGGTGGGCCGGTAATGAGTTGTTAATGACTATGTTCATGCTATCACTGCATGCTAACAGTCCAGTGCATACTAACTGAATGCAGGCTATATGGTATAAGAGCTTTTAAAATTCAGACTTGTCAACGTCAGTAAGTATCGCCTTGATAGTTTGTGGTATACATTTCTTTGTTCTGGTGGGACGATTCAGCTGAGGCTAGTTAACCCTACAGAAAACGACGTGCCGCGTAGAAACCGTAGGGTTATATAGCCGCAATACCTCTAACAGTGTAGTCCGCATCTTAGACTGCATCATCAATTATGATCAGGTGAGATTGCAATCAAAGGCTTGTTGTGGGATTTCATAAAAAAAGTCCAGAATGCACGCTGTTCAAGGAAGAACCTCACAACACAGAAACTTAGACGGAGGTTTTATTTTGTATCACCATCATTTTAGACACTAACTAGGAACTTAGGTAATAAGGTAATTTTTGTAATCTATAGGATGTTCCTTTAAACTCATATGTATAATAATAATTTTAACTAATTATGTTGACCATTTCGCATTATCCAGCTCCAGTATACCTATCTTTCATAAAAAAGTCCAGAACGCACCCTGTCCAAGGAAGAAGCTCACAATAAACTTTGCCGGAGGTTTTTTATGTATCACCATCATTCTAGACACTAACTAGGAACTTAGGTAATAAGGTAATTTTTGTAATCTATAGGATGTTCCTCTAAACTTATATGAATAATAATAATTTTAACTAATTACGTTGAACATTTCGCACTATCCAGCTCCAGTATACTTATCTTTCATAAAAAAGTCCAGAACGCACCCTGTCCAAGGAAGAAACTCACAATAAACTTTGCCGGAGGTTTTTTATGTATCACCATCATTCTAGACACTAACTAGGAACTTAGGTAATAAGGTAATTTTTGTAATCTATAGGAAGTTCCTATAAACTTATATGTATAATAATAATTTTAACTAATTATGTTGACCATTTCGCATTATCCAGGTCCAAAATATCTTTCATAAAAAAAGTCACGAACGCACCCTGCCCAAGGAAAAAGCTCACAATAAACTTTGCCGAAGGTTTTTTGTGTATCACCATCATTCTAGACACTAACTAGGAACTTAGGTAATAAGGTAATTTTTGTAATCTATAGGATGTTCCTCTAAACTTATATGAATAATAATAATTTTAACTAATTACGTTGAACATTTCGCACTATCCAGCTCCAGTATACTTATCTTTCATAAAAAAGTCCAGAACGCACCCTGTCCAAGGAAGAAACTCACAATAAACTTTGCCGGAGGTTTTTTATGTATCACCATCATTCTAGACACTAACTAGGAACTTAGGTAATAAGGTAATTTTTGTAATCTATAGGATGTTCCTATAAACTTATATGTATAATAATAATTTTAACTAATTATGTTGACCATTTCGCATTATCCAGGTCCAAAATATCTTTCATAAAAAAGTCCAGAACGCACCCTGCCCAAGGAAAAAGCTCACAATAAACTTTGCCGAAGGTTTTTTGTGTATCACCATCATTCTAGACACTAACTAGGAACTTAGGTAATAAGGTAATTTTTTAAATCTATAGTTTATTCCTTTAAACTTATATGTATAATAATAATTTTAACTAACTATGTTGACCATTTCGCATTATCCAGGTCCAGTACATCTTTCATAAAAAAAGTCCAGAACGCACCCTGTCCAAGGAAGAAGCTAGCAGAAGAAGAATAAACTTTGCCGGAGGTTTTTATGTATCACAATCATACTTGACACAAACTAGGCACTTAATAGGTAATAAGGTAATTTTTGTAATCTATAGGATGTTCCTTTAAACTTATATGTATAATAATAATTTTAACTAATAATTTTATTATTATGTTGACCATTTCGCATTACTCAGGTCCATTATATCCAGTGCTTATTCGCGATCGGTGATTTAGATATTCCATCAGTCTTATAAATTATGAATGAAAGGCAACGCGTCCCCTTTCACGAATGGGTCGTAATAATCTCACCTTCACGGTATCGATGGAGACCTATGGCTATGAAAGCTTATTCATAATGCAATAGGCGTCTCTAGGTATGAAAATACCTAGAGACGACTGTTTAATATCGCCTTTTTTTCTCGAGGAAGGTAGTCTAGTTTTTTCTTATTATGGTTTTAAATTAATCAAAGCTGCTTTTATTCAATTTGTAAAAATGTATTTTTGATGAATAAAATAAAACGAAAAGTTTAGAACGTCAGCCTACCTTTTGCGGGGACCGCGTTGGATTCCGCGTTGGCACCTGATACATTTCGGAGTTATGTGCGTTTTTATTTTAAAAAATTTAAATAAAACTTCGCTTTAACAGTGGAGAAAACCATCGTTAGGTAACCTGCAAGCCTGAGAATTCTCCATAATGTTGCCAAAGGTGTATGAAGTCCACCAATCCGCACTTAGCTAGCGTAAAAGACAATGACTTAAACCCAAGAAGTGTTTCTGAGAAAAAACCCCTTCCCTTAAGTAAGCCGGTAATGGGTCATAATGATGATGATGAATAATTAAAATTTACTTTGCATGGAATGTATCGCTTTACCGATCTATTTGTATTAAAACCAATCGAATAGTCTACGCTTTGATTTATTAAGCGTCATAGTTTAGCCTAAAAGTCCACGGGTAGCTTATTATACAGTTTTATACTCATGCCAAAGTTTACTCTTAATAAGTAGTTATTATAGAATAACTTTATTACTTTTATTAAGGAGCAATATATATTCCGGGTGGGTAGTTCAGTGACCTGTGAAACCGACAATGTAATTGTTCGAAATGCTTCCCGATTGGCTGGCAGGTGCTCTCTATTGCCTAAATAACAGTTTTAGCAACAATTACAATGACCGCAATGTGAAAATCACATGTTCGGGGTTTTGGTTTATTTTGTTAATAGTTTAGGATTGTAAGAAATATGCTTTGCATACCGTTAAGCACGATCTTTATGAGTCTTATGACACTAGGCTGACTTCTCGATCTTTTTCCGCTGGGATTTATTTTGGGAAAATAGAATACAAATGTTCTTCTTTTTTGGGTTAATGGCTTTTGGTAATGCCTGAACGGAGCAACATTACACAAAACACAAACTATCGGCGTTTTCTTAGCCTTAGGTCTGTGGTTCAAACATATTATTATGTAATCTGGGTTATGTTTTAGTAATTATGTAACCTGAGTTACACATTGTTATATTTATATCCTCGTTGAAAGATAATTTTAGGTATACTGGCCAGAAAGAAAACGAGTCTTTTTAAGACATGAAGTGTTTATATCCTCTTTGCTCTTTGTTTTGTCTCTACAGTGCAACTCAACAGCGCTGACAAATAGTATTAAATCAATGCTAACGTTATCTACGAAACGTTCTTGAAGCCGCCATAACATTATTGTAAGAACCATGCTTCGCATACTCAGATAATTGTAAGACTAATTTGCATACCTTCCGCAAAGCAAGCTGGTTACGAGTTTCATATATGTGAAAAAATTACATTTGGTGGAAAAATCTTGTGAAGCAAATTGTCACCTATACGGCATATAATTTTAGAATTTACAGGCCACAATTAAAATGCACAGCCACGTAGAAATTATATTCTATTCGCGTTGAGCCTCATTTACAACTGTTTATATACTCTTTGCTCTTGACTTTCTGGCTATCGTACACCTACGAAGGTGATCTTAAAGCCGTAATTTGTACTTAATGCTCTGTTTCAAAGAGGGGAGGCTTTTATTAGAAAAATAACTACACACAAAAGTACCCTTACGAGCCCAGGCTGAGATTCTATCAATTCTATACATTTTTAACGCGGGGTCCTGTGTCACACCTTGCGCCTATCCGTTACATCTCCACGATAAATACAGGAATTGGTTATATATTATGTATAAGCTTACCTACTAATAAATACACTATGTACTGGCGCGAGCTACTATAGGTAATATTTTGAGAAATTAAAAACAAAATAAGCGTTTGTAAACTCACATATTATGATTCAATTAAGTAAATAAAGTAGACCTGAAACTTCGATATTCAAACTATACCTTAAAATTCCATTTTAATGAACAAATATTAAAAGAACAAATCTCCCAACGATTTAAGAAAAAAAAAAATGTTTTTAAAAACAGATTGCTTGATTTACTTTTTAGCGTTCCGGTACGATGGCGCTTGGAAAAAGATTAGGTGTAAAAAATAACTGCCACCTGACAGGTACCATATTATACTGCTTGATGAATAGGTATTTGGAAACTATTGCCGTCGCGCTGAGCCTATCTTGCCCCGTAGAGTGCGATGACAGATGTAGCGCGGACCGATTTTACTAATAGAAATTGGACGAGATTGACGTTTCGTATTCTGATCGAAAACTAAGCTGATTCAATTACTTTTACTATGCAAATTTTTAGAAAGATTTCGTCTTGGTTTCTCTTTCTTTATTTTGTGTAATTTAATTTTCATAGTTGTCCTTGAGTCATCTGAACATGGCGGAAACATGTCGGCCTATACTTTCCCCTTAACACATGAGACTGCAGTCAAGGGCTAACTTGTAGACGAGTTTTTTTTATCACCATCTCACAGTACAATTAATATTTAGCTTTGAATTTAAAGCAATTCATTCCGCGCGCATTCTTAAAGTCGCGGGCACAAGCTAGTCGTTAATATTATAATAGGATTTTTCTATAAGATTACGTTTTATATAAACTCTGAATTAATTGAGAGACATCTCAACGATTTTTCCTAGATGGTTTATGGCTATCTATTTTTTGAATTCCAACATTCCTTCATTTTTTTATTGCTGTTTTACTTTTATGAACATTTATCCCGCTAATAAAAACAAAAGATAAGCATTTTCTCTTGATTCTTTTGTTTTCATGGATTTCAACAGAGTGTATTAAACGGATTATGGTTTTTTACATTCAGCTAAGAATCTACTCACGGTAGTGGAGAACGGCTGGACCAATTGGGCTTTTTTTTTTATCTTCAGAATTGTAAGGAGAAAGTTTTGTATGTAAGAAAATTTTAAAAAATCCCGATAAAAATATAAAAATTTCGATGATAATCGAAGAATTCCCATCTATATAGTCACTCACCACGAAATCTCGGGAACCATAAGACTTAGAAACGTGAAACTTGGTAGGAATATAACTTTTGCTATGTCAGCTATGAATAGATTTTAAGAAATTCATTCCCCAAAGGGGATTGCGGGGGCGTTAACAATGAACAATTCCCGTTTTTAAACTATAGCTCCTATAGACTTCAAATTTGGTAGGAATCTTCTGTAAGAGGTGTAGAAATAGGCTATGAACGAATTTTACGATAGCTCACCCCACAGGGGGTTACGGGGGTGGGTATTAACAATTAATATTTTTAATTTTCCAGCTAAAGCTCCTACAAGCTCCAAATTTTGTAGGAATTTTCTATAAGTGATGTAAAAATGATTTATGAACAAATTTTACGATATCCCACCCCAAAGAAGATTGCGGGGGCGTTAACAATAAAAATTTTCAATTTCCAAGCGATAGCTCCTATAGACTCCAAATTTAGTGAGAGTATTCTATATGTAATATAAAAATGATCTTCGAGCGGATTTTACAATGAATCACCTCCAATAAGGTTCGCGGGGGTGGGTGTTAACAATAAAAAATTTCAATTTCGAAATATAGCTTCTAAAAATTCTAAATATGGTAGGAATCTTTTATTATTAACATAAAGAACATCTCAAAATGGATTTCAATAAAGTCTACTTCCGACAGGAATTGCGGGGGTGGGTGTTAAAATCTAAAATTTTTATTTCTAACCTGTAACTTCTACAGACTCCAAATTTGGTGGGGATCTTCGTGTATGTAGGGATATTCGTGTATTTCCTTACAACCATCGTCTTTTTGGCAGCGGAGAAAAAGTCATTGAGAGGTTTCAAAAACTTAACTTTACATGTAGCTATCCAATCAACGGACTAAGAATTTTACATTCATTTTACTTTAGCAGACTACATAACCGACGAATACTTTTATTGCGGGATCGCGGAAATGTAACAGATTAAAATGAATGCATTTTCCAAGCACATGAGATGTGGAAAAGAAATTTAGTTACTTATTCCAATAGAATTCATAAAAAACATGCACAATTAATTTTCTATAAAAAATTGATGTCACGGAGAAAATATTAGTTAACAGAAAATTCGTCGCACTTGAACCTAGACAGATTTCAACTTCATATATGAGACTTGCAATGACTTTAACTTAAACTTTCAATGCTCATTTCAAATTTTTTTCTTCATGTCAATTATTATTAATTTTTGGAAGAAAGGCACGGAAATGTTATGATTGCACATTGAAAGTTACAATGAATATTAGTGAGAAAATCACCTGGATGAAAGATACAGGCTAAATCGATGGAATTTGGAATTTGGGTAAGTCTAAACAATATCGATGCTTACAGTTCTATCCGCGGGGCCTATTTATGTTCATACAAAAATAAAAAAAAAGGAGAATAATATAAATATGAAAAAAATAAATAAAAATGAAACATAAAATGTAATTTATTTCCTTTTTCAATTCGCCCAGGCTGGAAACGGCTAGTTTGTTATAAAACGATATACAACTTCTCTTAAATGAATTTATAATTTTATGCGGCCTATTCAACTATTGCTGTGTACATTTATTTTTACTTCTAATATTATTATTGTTACAGTTCACTTTTTTTTCATATTTAATTTCGTCATATTTTTATGTACATAAATCAATTTTCCAAATATGTATTGATAATGAACCGTCATAATTTTAGCTTCTTTAAATTTATCTATTAAAGGCTCTCTGGTGCTCATTTTATATATTGCACGAAGAGCCCTCTTGTGCTATACAAAAATAGAATCAATATCAACAGCATTACTCCATAATAATATGCCATAGTACATAATGCTGTCAAAGTAACTAAAATACATAAGCCTGGTATCTGTCATACGGCGTATCTTTTTAACCGCTATAGGTAAGTTAAGTGGTTGACTCTGTTTATAATACTAACATGTGATAATAAAAGATAAGCCAGCCAACCAGCATTTGAGCACGGCGATGGGCTTAATGTGCTCAACATGGGATAAATCACGCGATTCATATTTACGAATAGGAAAGTCGAACGTCACCCATCATTGCTAGTCGCATCGCGCAATCATTCTTGCATCGCGAATGCCCCGTGGCCAGCACGTAAGCTCTCGTTCTCAACTCTACTCTGCTGCGAATTATTTCTACCTAATATCTCGTCTATGGATAAAAAACGAGTAACGGCTAGAAATATTTATCTCATTGCACACTTGCAGACTAGCCCTGCAGGACTCAAACGTGCGGTTTTAATAACCTGAAGATGACGAAAGTAACGAACAATTGAATAATGTAACCAATACTACGTCACGGGGCAAAAGGAGCGAGGCGGAATTATAAGACACGTGTGAAGAACAAAGTTGTATTTAGAATTCACTTAAAATTACTTGACAGTCTAGAACAGTGTCCCAGGGCAGTGTCCGACGACATCAGGGGGGTCGATTGACAATGGTTGGCCGCGGCACCGTCTTGTACTAGTGGGAAAATATTTCTTTAGCGCGATTAACATTTCACGCAACAAAAACTAACGCCATCTAGTGCTAGCGGGTCAATATTGCGTTTTAATGTAATGTTACAATAATATAAATGTATTATATGTCTATGTGTGCGTAAACCTATTAACATGGCTCATTTTACAAGGCATTGTTAATTCAGTGTCTTTATTACGGAATTAGTTCCTCGTTTCAATGTTATTCAACTTAGTTAGGATTATCCCGTGCCGATACGTAATTTAGTGGAAAAGGTTGCGACCCTGCTAGTTTGTATTACCCAAGCAGTGATATAGGGTATTAAGTTCCCTTCCCTGCCTCCCTTAACGCGTAAACAAGACAGAACCTTTCGTATCACCCTTACAGGGTTAATAATTTAGGAGAAGCTTTCTGTGTTTAATAGTAGGACTAAATTGGTAATGTTCCATCATTGTATGTTTAGGAAAAAGTTTTCAGTGTAATTCAGATAACTCTTAGCCGTGACGTGTTCTATTTGAATAGTAGATAATTGTTGTTAATAATAATTGCTATTCAATATGTTTATATATGCTTAGATATTTATAAATAACTTTTCGTTATAATTTTTGATGAATAAATAAAATATCCGTAATGAAAATCCTAAGTGGATTTTGGAGGTAGAATTTGACATTAAAATTACTCAGATTTGACAAGTACTAACGTGGAAACTTAGTTAATTTTACCGATAATAATAATCCTCCTAAAAATTTATTCTGACATTAAAAATACTTAATTTCTTTAAGATACAAAATAAGCAACACCAAATTTCAAAATATTTTTTACATTATTTGTTCCATATATGCTTTAATTTCCGCAAATATTTCCTTTAGTGTACATCCCATTAATTTATGGAAAGGTCAAGTATGCTCGCATCTAATTTTAGTACGGTTTAAGAAATCTAAATCTCTTAGAAGTCCTAAATCAAATCAGTAATGTACCAAAGGTACGTAGAAAATTGCTACTACTGTAGCAGTAACTGGATTATATTATAAGGGCCTTAAGTTCAAATAGACCTAGAATAACGTCGGAAGAGCTATTTAGTGTTTTGTCACTCTCTGGCATTTGAAAGGTGTTCTCAGTTGTAGTGAAATAAAACCACTAAATAATTATTCCAAAGCTAATGCAGACTCATTTGAAGAGTTCCTAAGGTATTGAGATAAATTAGATTTTTAAGGTAGACAGTTTAAGTTTTGTAAATCTCCTAACCGATCTAGATGTAGGTAACTACTTATATATTTCTACAGAGGATTTATTCGTGTCGTGGTTACATCTAACCGCTTAAATACTCGCATCATGTAGGAACCCGAATAAAGTAGTCACTTCATATAATATTGTTAACGAAGCGTAAGCCGATTTGCAAATTCGATAAGTTAGGTGAAATCGCGTGGACACATCCCGAATAAGCTGGGTTTGATCCTATTAACGCACGGCTAACGGGATCTTGTGACAGTGCCTGATCCTTGTATGGATCCGACGGAGGATTTCATACGCTTAATTTTTTTTAAATTTTATGGACGTACCTACTTGTTCATCAGATCCCTAGTTCTATTCCAATAATCTATATTAATATTATAAAGAGGGAAGATTCTTTGTTTGTTAGTACAAAATAGGCTCCGATACTACTGGACCAATTTTATTAAAATAAAGACTTACCAACAGAAAGCTAATCTCTTACGTAGTAACAAAGGTTACAACTTAAAAAAGATAAACAAATGATAAACAAAAGAAGAGTAAAATAATTGCAAAAATGTTTCTTAAAGTCACAACATTTTGCCTATAAAATTCATTCTTTGGTGTGCGCTGAGAAATTATTGATGATAAGTACATGAAAGTTACGTACAACACGACTTAAGTATTTAACCAACAAGAAATACCCGGAAAACTGGCGGTCTCTGCGGGATTCGCAAAAATCAAGTCAAAAAAGTATGTCTCTTTATTAGTCGTTTATATGTTTCCTATGTTCAGCTCAACCGCTGCACCAATCTTAAGGGATATAAAGTTAGCTTCATTGGTGGAGACAGACATAAGACATTTTTTTCAAGCCAAGGAAGGACGCGGTGCCCTGCGGGATTAAAAAATAAACTTTGTTGTGTAGTAGACTATACTTTTGCAAAGTGAATTGCTTACAGCCTCCAGAAGGAGTCAAACTTAAAAGGATACTATTTAGCTCGGAAAAATTTGTTGTTGTCCGTTCTTCGCGAGGCAACTTGATTTTTGGCATAGAACTAGTTGAAAGAACGGAGGAGTATCATGGACTTTTTATCCCAGGCAAAGAAATGTTCCCACGGGATTTATAAAAATCGTAAAAAAAAGCGGACGAAGAACGCGGATGCGAAATGCGAAAGTGTATCGGTTGGTTTCCCATGTTTCACGCAGCAAAAAAGCAATGGTTTTTTTGGGTAGAAAATTTTGTTCCCTACTTTCCTTGGCACTTATGCCCGTTTTCACTAACGACCAACAAGGCAATACCTAAGTAAGTGGCACAGCCAAAGAAGATTACTAGGCATATGTTCACCTCTTATAAACCGATTTTTACTAGGCAACTCATGTAACCTAACTTATAAGATTTATGGTTCTTGCTACAAGGTATGTAGCAAGAACCATAAATCCATAAAAAATGCATTTGTAGTATCATATTTTTAGGCATCCGATTAATAATTAGTGAAAACGGGTATTATTATCTTTACGTAGCGTATAGTCTATTTACCTCAACAAATTTTATCGAAGTATTTTGAGGGCGGCGGGAAAGAGGTTACAAACAGAGTAGTCAAGCTTTTTTGACAGAGATCACCCAGGGAAGCATTACCTCCATGTTTATTACAGCCACCAAACAGCATTTCTGTGTTCTGATCTGACGAGCGTGTTTTTCGGTAAAATTACAGGTACAAAATTCTTAACACCTAGGACTCAGGTTAATGGACACAAGGGGCAATTCGTGCTCCTTATATGCCCTGCGAATTGCCTCTGTTTATAGGCGATCAGATCAGAAGGAATATCGGCTTAGTCCATACGTATTGTTAGAAAAATAAACAGCGTTTTATACATTTGAATCTATAATATAAGAAGGTATAAGTAATTAGGATTGAATCGTGTCCCAAAAATTGGTCCTTACGTCTGGTGACCTAAGCTGGCGCTTATTTCAGTCTAGCAATTCAAAGGGCTAATAGCGCCAGCATTTCGGGTACCGTGCCCATAAGTGAACAGTTAGACGGCTTATATTTATTGTAAATATTTATTTAAGTTTGTAATTATTATTTCCCTAGAAAAATATATTTTTCGTTGGTTCAATAATAAATAAATAGAGAACCGGAAAAGAAAAAAAAAAATTAGGATTGCTTCTTGAATTGTTGCATACTGATCCAACAAAAAAGTTAGACGAAAAACGACTAAGGGTAGATTTATAGGAACGTTTACTTAGGCCCTGAATTAACACCTGCGTCATTGTTTTCTGAAGGATAGTCCGCCTAAATAAAACATTGAACAGATAAAAGTGTTTGCTACTGAATAGAAAATTGGCAATTTATAAATAGCCACCTAATCATCATTATTTAAGCTTCTGATAGTTTTAAAATAGGTCACATACCTATATTAAATAAATAGATACATGAGTGGATCGTTGTTATGGTATAAATGGTTGGCAAAGTAAATTCCAAAGTTTGCAGTATTAACTGTAGTAATATGTACATATTATTACAAATACAAAACGTGCATCAGATATGAGCAAATAAAGTTTGTTGTATTCGAACTCATTACGAGACAGAAGCCATTGAATATAGATTAAAGACCGGAGGCAGACAAAATTTAATAAACCGCGGGAACTGTTGTTTTCTCGGAATGTTAAGTATCTTTACAAGTTACATAAATGCCAAATGACATCGCGATCGGATCGATTGAGAAGAATATAGTAAATAATAAAAAAATAAATATACTACGACAATACACACACCGCGATCTAGCCCCAAAGTAAGCGTAGCTTGTGTTATGAGTACTAAGACGCCTGATGAATATTTTTATGAATAATATACATATACATATAAGCACCCAGACACTGAAAAACATTCATGCTCATCACACACACATTTTCCAGTTGTGGGAATCGAACCCACGGCCTTGGGCTCAGAAAGCATGGTTGCTGCAAACTGCGCCAATCGGCCGTCGATATAGATATCAAACGAACAAACATACGCACTTTCACATTTATAATATAACTAGCTGTTGCCCGCGACTTCGTCTGCTTTTGTTTTTGATTTTCGAAAGACATGTGCCTCATAAATGTGGCAGCACTTTAGGTATTTAGGATAGCAAAGCCTGGTGAAAAATCGTCAAACACTTTCGTCCCCTCTCCCGAGAGAACTGAGCTTAATTTCAGGATAAAAAGCATCCTATATTACTTTTAATACCTTCAGGAATATGTGTACAAAGTTTCATGATTATCGGTTTAGTAGTTTTTGCGTGAAAGCGTAAGAAACAAACTTACATTCACATTTATAATTTTAGTAGGGATAGGGATAGGGATAGGGATTATGGAAGTACAGATAAGCTTACACAAGTGTGAACGCAGGGTGTCGCAAGTGAAACGTCAAGTCTGTCTGTGTGTAGTGACTCTACCACCGGTTCGGAAGGCAGATTCTACCGAGAAGAAGCCGGCAAGAAACTCAGCAGTTGCTCTTTTCCAACATCAACAATTAACATTTTACATTTTAACATTCATTTTTCTATCTTGTGAGAGCTGAAAGCAGAGCCGGATGCTTCCAAGCAACCTTGTCATTAAGAAATTCAACAATTGTATAGTAACCTTGCTGTAATAAATGTGTTTTAACAAATTCCTTAAACTTATGCATTGGCAGGTCCAAAATCACCTTAGGAATCATATTATAAAAGCGTATACTCAATCCCACAAATGACTTCTGTACCTTTCGCAGACGATATTCAGATGACACTAATTTATGACCATTTCTTGTAAACCGACTGTTTATGTCCACTTTTTGTTTATAAAGACTAATATGTTGTCTTACAAATACTATATTGTTATAAATAAGGATATGTGAGGCTACGGTAAGGATTTTTATTTATTTTTATTTAACATTAAAGTAGTTATTAATATCACAATTGTTATACAACAAACATCTATAGTAATTAGGCTAATTATATAGAGACTTGTGGCGGCAGCTCATTCCTTATGCATTCAGCGCGCCTTAATACCTTCATTACCAGTTTAAAGTATTAAGCAAACTTTGAAGCTGGAAGACGTCGCATTGGGATTTGTTTAAGTGGTTGCGCGCTCTCTCTCTACAGGAACAATAGCTAGCCAGAAATATTTAATTGTCGTTTTATAAGACGAATAAATTTAATTTTTGGAAACTCACCTAATTAAAATCATTTGTGAAACTAACTGTGTTATTGAATTTAGTATAAAACCAAATTCAAAAATATATTAAATATTTGCTTTAGCATTATCATCATTTTAACCAGCGTCAGCGTCACTGCAGAGCTGAATAAAAAATAAAAAGCAACCGAATATCACTTGCTCTATT
This sequence comes from Pararge aegeria, assembly GCF_905163445.1. Taxonomy (NCBI): domain Eukaryota; kingdom Metazoa; phylum Arthropoda; class Insecta; order Lepidoptera; family Nymphalidae; genus Pararge; species Pararge aegeria. Next base: position 10,844,698 of record NC_053189.1, read on the forward strand.
TATTATGACCTAAACCTTGCTCCTTCTGTAAGAGGATTCGTGCTCTAGTGGGCTGGTAGTTTGTTAATATAATGATGAGGAAATGCAGTTCCTACCATTGGAATTACAGTGACCAAAATTTTAATCCGGTTAAAGAAGCTCATTAACTTCCCTCTGCTGGTCGCAGGCCTTCTCTATCGTGGTATAGACTTACCACGTCTCTCGAATGGGGTTTGGGGGACTAGTAGTATCTACTGTATCTATTATTTTAAATACCAGCTCTGGAGTGTGAACGTGTCACATGCGATTCTTTTGATGTCGAAAAGTTTGCTTTTCAATATGCGGTCACCACTCCAGCACCTTAAAAGACGCAAGGCAAGTGAGTACATTGCCATAAGTACAAAATTAGTAGAGTTTTAAACCAAAACATACGCACGTGAATTATTGACAAAGATTGCCCGTGTACCTAAGTCGTGCCGCGTCGCCAGAACAGTCTCATGACTAAGAGCCCCGAATGGATTTAAAATTAGTCGGGCAATCCTACAAAAATTAGCGTAAGTTCAGCCGTCTATTAAACAGTAAAAAATAACTTTACTTAACATCAACAACAACAATAGTCTATAGCAGTCCACCGCTGGACTAAAGGCCTCTACCAACAGCAGTATTCGCCCAAAAACACCACGCTCAGCAGATGGGTTGGTGATTGCCCGTTCTCCTGTATAATCCCTTAGTCGCCTCTTACCCGAGGGAAGAGGAGGGTTGGTGACAACTGTTTTCTGATCTGCCATCAACATGCGGCATCAACTTTACTCATGATAATTTAAATTATAAACATACATAATATATATTTTTTAAATAGGGTCTAAAATGATATTAGTGACAATATAAATTGGCCAAATATTCTTAATTCATCATAAGCGTGATCATCGTTCTCAGAATAAAATATCCTACTGGAAGACACATCCTTCTTCTTGGGATCCGGAGTCGAGTCCCAGTTTATCGTATATGAAGACTCCTCGGGAAAAATTAGAGTTAAACGAGCTTTCCATACGAGTACGTAGAAAAGTTAGTTTAAAATGAACGTATTTTTTTTGATTTCAATAATAATTATTGAAGCAAAGAGAATGCATTTAGTCAGTTTTAAAAAAGTGATATTCATTGTTTTTCTTGTGGAGTCTTCATATATTTAATTCAGACCCAAAACTATATGTATTTTTCGTGTAACAAGAAAAGTAGAAGTTTCCCGGAAGTTTCTTAACTGAGCATTGTTTCGTTTATCAGGTGTAGTAACGTTTCAGTTAATTTGTGTGCCAAGTTTGATGGTATTTTGGTGGGGAGATAGGGTGCTGGGGCCGTTTCACAAAAGGGGAGGTTTTCTTGCCCTACCAAGGGTAATTGTGGAGTGTTAATAGCCCGGTATTAGGGCCATGCTTATGAGTTTCATTAGTAGTGAAGCCACGAGCGATTCATACAAGAACGTGCCTTTATTAGAAGCGACGTGGCTGTTTTGAAAATTACCTGATAAGAGCCGCAGGCGTATGAGGCGGAGCGTGTTTGCGGCGTCGTGAAGAAAATATTGTGGTAAAATTATAACATACAAAAATAATTAGTGAGTGCAAATAATCAAATCGAGTTGTTAGTTAATTTTTTTTTCAATTCCTTTACAAGTTCGTCCTTGAATGCGATCTAAGCTGGGTGTAAGTGGTCATGTAGTCTAAGATAGAAGTTTTATTAAGCCATATTGGTTTCTTTTTGGCATCGTACAGTAACGCTGAAGCGCTGGGCGGTCTTCGTCAGTGGTATGGTAACTAGCAACAACCAAAGCCTGCCACGAGACAAAACTAAGAATATTTAATTTTAGTTTTTAAATAAAAGACTTTTAGCCTTAGCAGAAATGCACACACTTTACACTTTACATAAATTGAAACCGTGGTACAAGTCATTCGAGAAAAACAATTAAAATAAGGCAGGATGGCATTAGTAATCCTTATAAATGCTTAACAGAAATATCGTGTTTTTAGGATTAAGTACGACAATAAGTACGAATAATCATGAACATTACAACTGGAGACTCTTTATCAGGGCGTCTTTGAATATCGATAAGCTTGTGACTTGGCGAGACTAATTAATTCAAGGATTTGTTAGAGCTATCCAATGGCAGGAAAAGCCTTGGATTGGCAGTTTCCTGATTTGTGATTTTTAAACCAGTACAGAGAAAATTCAGAGAATTTTTAATTCGGAAATATTACCCGTCGGTTACGGCCACTGCGCCAGGGAGGTCATTGTAAGAAGTCAACAAGGACAAGGAGGTCCCAGATTAAATTGGTAGAGGAAATTTGGTAATTTATATTTATGGATGTTCTAGAAAATTCAAATTTTGTTTTATATTTTTTAGAGACTACTTTTAGATACTTAATAAATAGGCCCCGGTACGTTGAAGTATTCATACAGGAGAAATGATATTAAATCAGTTAATATTGTTAAACTTAATCATTTGTTATAGTTAACCAGCCCCATCTTCGCCAGTTTACTCCTAACTAACCTAGACTACGAACAGTGCGTGTTGCCAGTGATGACTTACGGATCTGAAACGTGGTTGCTTGCTGAACCGATGGACGTTGGGGCCCGTAGGTGCTGGAACGGCTACCCCGCACGGTTAAGAGCAGCGTTGATTGGCCCCCAACGAGGTGGATAGATGACATCCAACGAGTCCCTGGGAGTTGCGGGAGGCAAGCGGCTGAAAACCGTGGATTTTGGAGCTCCCTACAAGATACCTATTTCCAGCAGTGTACATCAATCAGTTGAAGGGATGATGAAGTCTTTAAAAGTTATTTTACCTATGTATAAGTAGGAACTCGTACCACGATCTTTTGTTTTTTTTTGTGCCTACGGCTTTGATTCTAATGCATTAGAACTTCGAAAGTCAATAGATCATTCAATGAAATAACCATTAAGGTCGTACTAAATTCGAGAACAAAGTATAACGCTTACTACCTAATGCGCAAAAAGTGACTGCGAAGAAACTTGGTTTTCGGTGCGCTTTCATGTAATTTATGTATGACGGCGCAAATGCCAATTTATTGCTGAGTAATGGCACCGTTTGGGGATCTGCAAATGGTTGCCGAATAAGAAGAGAAATGGGTCGAATCGTAAGCTACTAAATGTATTTATAATTTATTCATCTGCTGATAGGTACACATCCGAATTCTTTGTGGTTTGTTTCGTAAGAGTAGAGGAGTTTTCCTCTTTCCATGTGTTTTTAATGCACTTTTATAACAAGGGTGGTTTGGCTCGGGTGACTGAGCGTATCAGTCGTTAAGGCTGGCTAACCAATAAGGAATATTGGTCAAAATATATATATTAGGGCTCAAAAAAGCGAAGGGATCGTCGGCCGGAGAGCGCCTCATATAAGGCCGAACCGCGGCTAGGGCTATCTTGTGGAAGAATAAATAAAAGCCCCAAGGTAGCAAATTGGTCATATCATCGGTCCTGGCTTTTATCACTAACTTGTATAATAATCTTTAAAGTCCACCAACCAGCATTGGAGCAGCGTTGTGGGTTATTTACTATGCTAACTTGTGGTGGACTAAAAAAAAGCCCCGAGTTAGGAAATTGGCCAAACCATCGGTCCCGGTTATTATCACTAACTTGTGATAATAGCCTTTAAAGTCCACCAACCAGCATTGGAGCAGCGTGGTGGGTTACTTAGTATGCTCTAAAATCCTCTCCCCATGAGGCCTGGAGGATGTGATGCAGTGAGATCGTAGTCAACTGTTAGCTTGCCAAGAATTACCGCCCGCATAATTAATTGTACTTATTGAAAATAATATACTTTTAAATTTAAGACTATTTTAAATTTCAAGTCGATAGCATTAATAACAAACAGGCTCAGCGGCAGCACTATATGGTTTAGTTTCTACTATTTCGGTAACAAAACTAAACTAATTATTATACTTCTATCTAGAACAATCTAAAAATGTTTGGGAATGGATTAACTTTTGATTGCCGTGATCACGATTTTGCTGACAATATTACGAACTCAGCACATCGATCCCCATTTAATCTAACTTTCTTTTGCTTTCCCCAACGCAACGGATGGTCACGCCCACGTGAGTAACACAACGTCTTTAATTGAAATTTCTTAGGTTGCTATACTAACCATGTGCTACAGAAAATATATGTAACATAACGTTTCTAACAATAATATTTATATATATAGAGATACCGTAAATTATCGCATTTATTCCAGAAAATTTGTACATTCTTAAAAACATCAGATAAGTTAGGTTAGTTTAGCCTTAGCTACGAAAGCTAAAGCTAACCAAACTGATTATTCAAGATTAACAAAATAAACATATAATACACGTTTGTGTCCTGTGGGACCCAATTCTAAACTGAAAATGATCAGCACAACATACAATTCGCCATCTAGCCCCAAAGTAAGCGTAGCTTTTGCACTATGATGACTGATAAAATACAAATAAATATCCAGACACTGAAATACGTTCATGTTCGTTACACAAACACTTTCCAGTTGAAGGAATCGAACCCACAGCCTTGACTCAGAAAGCACGGTCGCTGCCAACTGCGTAAATCGGCCGTCAATATGTTTATGCAGAAGCTTTTCTTTAGCCACCGGGCTACAATAGAATTGAACTATAACTACTCCCTAACTTAAAATTCTGACGCGAAAAATATAAACACGAAAGTAATGGTAAAAGCTTGATAAAATCTGCGTTAATTGCTAACGAAATGCTTAGATCCTTTTACTAATGGATTTTGTTACGAATTTTACCTTGAGCTAAACACACTATTGCATAATAGAAATTTACCAAAACTTTTTTGTTGAGCGTTATACTGTATTGTCTGACCAATTGGGCATATTCCATAGCTTTGAAAAGTAAACACATTAAAGATATAGTATGTATGTAAATACGTTATTGAACAACATAGAAACTTATAAAAATGACTTAAAAATATTAAACTTAAATCTAGGTTTTTACAAAAAGGCGGTTAGGGAGATACTGAAAAATTTACAGACAGGCAGGTGGTGTATAATATAAACATACATCATCATCATCATCTTCATCATCATATCAACCCATTACCAGCCCGCTACAGGGCACGGGTCTCCTCCCACAATGAGAAGGGGTTAAGGCCACCACGCTAGCCCAATTCGGATTGGTGGACTCCACACACCTTTGAGAAAATTATGGAGAACTCTCAGGAATGCAGGTTTCCTCACTATATATTCATTCACCGTTGTAGAAAGTGATATTTTAATAACTTAAAACTCACATTACTCAGACAAATTAGAGGCTCTTACTCGGCCCCCGAAAGTAAAGTCGAAGTCCTACCCACTCGGCTATCTTTGCTTTGTCAAGTTACTTTACAATTGATTAATTACTTACTGACGAGGTTTCGTGGAAGCAATCTTTGGCCACAAGATAGAAAAAAATATTGTTAATTTTTTAAATGTTGGAAAAGAGCAACTTCAATGTTTGCTGCAGACCTAGTTTTGGAAGAATCCGGCCTCTGAATCGGTGAGAGAGTCACTAAAATCAGTTAGGCTTAACTTCTTAGAAGTGTTTATAAAGTAGAGCTACTTGGAGCCTCCTCAGGAGGTGTTGACTTCATAATGAATAAGGAAGTTAACTAAACAATTAAGAATTCATTGTAATGTCAACATCTCCTGAGGATGATCTGGTTTCGAAGCGAAACGTGCGTAGAGTGTACATTGCCGAAGATCTGTTTGACGTAGAGTAAGTATAAAGATTGAATAAATTAAAAATTAAACTATACACATTCTCCTGCATTTCACGGAGTATAGCTTAGCTAATTAAACTTTATTTTCATAATAATAAATCATGGAATTCCACAAAGTAACGCCTGTTTCTATTCAATAGTTATTATGTGTTACTGCATACTTGTACCTACACTACTGAAACGTGGCTTTAAAAACGCATTTCAATGCGAAATATTATTACGATGTCTCAAAGTAAATTTTACTATTATACAAAATAAAATGTCACAAATAAACCTATGATATGAATAATTAACACAATGTTTAATTAAATTGGTAGAGTTGTTGAAAAATTCTTCAGCATTTTATTTATTTAATATTCAATGCATTTACTTCTATTCTTTATGCATGGAATTAAAACAAAGTGATAGCGGTATATTACGTTCGAACAAATAATTATTTTATAAAAATGCAGGGAAATAAGAGTTTTTATTTCAGCATCTTATGTGCTAACTAACGGACCCGCGCGACTTCGTTCGCAAATGAGTCGACTTCAAAAAATTGTCGTATGTTGTCGCAGACTGTTTTATAGAACTTTAAAAAACAATAATTCGGATATACTTACTACATATTTCCGTCGTTTGGCGTAACGTTTATCGCTCACGCATCGCACGCATCAGATTGTCTCAAAATGGATATTTTTTGCAGTTTTTGTAACATTTCTCATTAATGCTGTTAATCTAATCTTGCTAATATGATGTTATATAGCCAAAATTTTTACTACTTCTTACTATCCACAAAAACACGTCAATCTAAAACTCCGTTGCGCGGATTTTGAAACACAAATGCGGAAAAAATAGCGATGCACTCCTGTAGAAACTGTTTGCTTTTCCGGGATAAAAAGAAGCCTATGAGCTATTCCAGACTATAGGTTTATATGTAGTTATATATGCCAAATTTCAGCCAAATCGGTTCATTCGTTGTGACGTTAAAGCGTAACAAACATCGATCCGTCTATTCATCCATACAGACATCCATCCATCCATACATCTATCCTCACAAACTTTCGCATTCATAATATTAGTAGGATGGTTCGCATGCACTCGATCGTTATCCCATATGACTTGCGACTTGCTGTGAAGATTATGTCCTTGATCTCTGCCAATGTTCATCAGATCTTCATTGAAATTAGACAATACATGCTTGATAGTATACCCTGTCAAATAAAAATAGAATTATTAAAATCGGTGCAAATTTAACGGAGATATGAAGTAAAATTAAAAAAAAAAATCATCCCATTTCCTGGAGGAAACTTATTGTTTATCGGAATAAAAAGTATCCTTTATGTTAACCCGGGATATCAGCTACCACTATACCAAATTTTATTAAAATCCGTTTAGTAGTTTTCACGTGACGCCCAGAAATACAGTCAGACAGGCAGACAGACGGACAGACAGACAAAAATGAAATAAAAATCTGTTCCGGACTCAGTATCGATTATAAAGCATCCCCCGGTAATAAATTTCAAAATTTATTAAATGTACAGAAATCTTCCAGTTACAGTTTTATTAAGGTAATGATATTTTTCAGAGAATTTGAATGGTTCTGTTTAAAGATAATCTTACAATTAAAACGTAGTTTTCAGTAACTTCTTAGGTAGAATTTCGGTTTCCCGAAATGTTCAGAAATTTCCCCCTGGCAGCCTATGCTCATTCCCGAAGGCAAGGAGCTTTCTGGAGAAAAGCATAGTTTAGTTGGTCTTATGTTATAAGATTAGAAACAAACCGAAATATAGACTTTCGCAAAATAGACTAGGCTAATAGATAGGCAAAATTTTTATAAAATTTTTTGAATTAAAAATTGTTTTAATTCAACGAAAATTAGTAACAAAATGGGGTACTCTTACGATATTTTATCAATTCTTATTATTATGAATTATTAGGAACTCGACATAAACAGATGTTCGAAAAGGGAGTTTTGAGTTTAGAAATACGGTAGGTAATTCGAATGTTTACACGAAATCGTGACTATATCAAAATAAATGAGTGTGTTACTAGTATATTATAAGTTTAAATCACTCTTACTTTTTTTTAAACACTCCTAGGCTGATTGTTAAATACATACCACGCATTTGTTTCGTGGTAGTCGGGTAATAAAACTCTAAGTGCTCCTTATGAACTAGGTGCTAAATCTTATTAAAAACAAACTTCAATACAAATTGATGGATGACTATTCGCCGTTGATGGATTCTCTTCAGTCTTACTTAGCTCTAATAACACGGCAAAAGTTTTCTGACCGAGACTTAAAATCCTCCGTATATGTGTTAATCAATCATCTCTGGTAAAAATATCTAAGAGGCGTTTCAATTTTTTTTATTTTTTATTTCACTACAAGTAAGCTCTTGACTGCAATCTTACCTGGTGGTAAGTGATGATGCAGTCTAAGATAGTAGTGGGATAACCTGTTTGACCTAACTAAGTGGCAGTTTTATGAGGTGGCGACGGTCGACTTGCGCAGTGGGCCTGCTTTCTGAGTCCAAGACCGTGGGTGCGATTCCCACAACTACATAAGCATTCAATGCCTGGGTTTTGAGTCTGTTTTTCAGTGTCTGGGTGTTTATCTGTATATTATAAGTATTTATGTATATTATTCATAAAAATATTCAATCGGTTATAGGTAATCAAGAGAAATCATGAGAAAATTCATAAGTTATAAATTCCCAAATTGCCTCTGCAAGGAATCGAATAAAATATAAAAACCACAGCGTTCACCGCTACGCCAGGGGGGTCAACAAAACCTTTAGGTTACTTATTGACAAAGATGTAACAAAGACAAAAATATTTGCCGTTGTTTTGGCACTTTTAAAGCAGTTACCTTTCAACCAAAAGTCTTTTGCCCGTTTTCACTAACGATGTACAAGGGCTATGCCCAAGTAAGTAACACCTAATCAAAGAAGATTCCTAGGCACACATTCGCCTTTCACCAATCGATTTTCACTGTGCAACTCGTACGTATTATAACCTAACTTGTCTATGGTTCTAGCCACAAGGTGTGGTCTTTGTGATTTGTCATATTTTCTTGTTTCGTACGGATTTATGATTATTAATAAAACCTAATATATACAATCTTTTCATTAGTCAAACGTGTTTTTTTTCTAGGAATCACCTTAACCACTAGGCATCCAATTAAGTTGATTCCTAGGTTTAATTAAAACTGGCATTTAAAGTTAAAGTTAGTACTTGCATGCTTTTAATATAAACGCGAAAATATGTGTGTGTGATTGTGTGTGTTTATTCGTTACTTATGTTCAGCTGAACTGCTAAATCAAAATGGATGAAAGTCACAGATATTTTTGTCGTGGAGAAGAAGAAGAAGCATACTTTTTATTCGGCATAGCAACCTGGAACTTTATTTTAATGCTTTAAAACATACCATAAAACAACCTAATAACCTTTAAACGTAAATAACCTAAAATAATCTAATAACCCTTGCTAAATATGCACGGCCGTACAGCTAAAGATGTCTGGATAAAACATTGCATAGATATAATTTGCAAGCTAGAGATGGGCTTAGTTTATTCATTAAAATTATTTTATGAGTTTTAAAAAATTATAATTCAACCAAAAAAGTTTTCTGCAGTACAATTCTCAACCACATTATGTTTCGAACAGTTACGTAACTGCCATAACCAGCAATCAAAGTTCAAACAAATTTAAAGCTGTAAAATAGAAATGTAGTGCTATTGTACAACTTGTAGTAATACACAACCAATTGTCATTCGCGACCTATTATTGTACCACTGCTGGTCACATATCGCATCTCACATAGGAAAAATCCTCCAGGCTCCACGCAGTTGCCATGTGGTTTCGTGGGTTCTAACGATAGCTATAAGAATATGTTGGTGATAATAACCGGAAACTAAGGATAAACGTGCAGTCCAAAACACAGGGTTAAACACGTTATACGCTATTAAAGCTGTATAACGATGATAAACTGGCATTTTTTATTTGTAGTTCGAGCTATGGCCATTATGAGGCGCTAAAACAGTTTTTAAACCTCTACTAACTATTAGTTGGACGTTTAATAAAATATGTGCTAATAAACAGTAATTTATGAATGCAGTATTACATACGTCTTCATTTAGTACCGCGAGGAGAGCTTGGCTTTTGAACTATACAGTCTTATTTCTACATATAAGATGCAACATTCACGGTTCATTAGCCTACAAACAGCCTTTCGCTTTTCCTGAGTTAAATTATATTTTAATACATACACAAATTAAAATTACATAACATTATTCTTATCTTAATATATATAAATCTCCTGTCACGATGTTTGTCCGCGATGGACTCCTAAACTACTTAATCGATTTTAAATTAAATTGGCACACCGCGAGCAGTCTGCTCCAACTTAAGAGATAGGATAGCTTAGATCTTTAATTATAGTCGCAATTTTATTTTATTGCAAATTATTTGTCTATAATTAATTGACAGTCACATTTTATACATATATATAACTACTATACTCATTTAAGGCTTAGCGATACTGAATAATTTTAAAACACAATCAACCGCAGACGAAGTCGCGGGCAACAGCTAGTGCTTTATATATTGCTTTATTATTCGCTTGCGACTTCGTCTTTATATATTACGGAGCCGTTAGTTTTTCCAGGGTAAAATGTGCATTTCCTTTGTTCCTATCTATCTCTGAGCCAATTTTCATCCAGATCTATTCAGCCGTTACTCAACTCCCACGCATAGGAGAGCACGCTAAGCCGTCTTGGTAACTTATCATGAACTTGTGAAATTAGTGGTTACAGTCCGCCAACCCATATAGTTGCTTTAGCAACGTGGTGGGTATATGCTCTAAACCGTCTCTTTATTAGACAGGAGACCAGTGCCCAGCAGTGCAAGGTTAATAGCCTGCGGATGATGATGATACGAATTGGTATAGTATAGTTTATTATTCCCGTTCTATGGCGTTTCTGATTTCATACTTTTACAATATACACAAACAATCATGCCAACATTAACCCATTTTGAATATTATTCTGGCACTGAAGCAAAATATCACAGATACAAAAGAATATGGAATATATAATATATTCTTATATATTCTATATTCTATCTATACTTATTTCATTGTAGCAATACCTCAAAGCGGTTTCTACGCGATAAGTAGAAACGGAACGATTAAGTATTATTTCGAAACAGATGTAGGTATATGAGTCGAATGACAAATTTGAAAATCGACGGCGCAGCGGTAAGTGCTCTGGTTTTAAGCTGGAGGTGCCGGGTTCGATTCCTGGCAGGGAATTGATAATTTCTTAATTTTCTGTGGTCTGGTCTGGTAAGAGGCTTCGCGTTTCGTTACGACGAGTAGAAATCGATTATGAGTATGGGTTAAATGTTACTGCCATACTCCCTAACAGGTTAGCTCGCTACCATCTTAAACTGCATAATCACTTACCCCCAGTTGAGATTGCAGTCAAGGGCTAACTTTTAGTGGGATGAAATAAAATAAAAATAAAAAAACTCACATTATACTCATGTTATATTTGCGACCACACGAGCGTAATGCTTCCTATAGCTTAATATTTAATCGATCGGCAGATAAACAGAAAACTGCACGTGTGCAGGGATTACTCTTTTTTTGTCAGAGCACTTCGTACTCAATGCATTAGTTTAAATATTGATGGAAGCACGTACACTTCTTGTACAAATACGTATAAAAGTAAGCGTATGCTCACACTTTCAATGCTAGAGCACATAACTAGTGCGAGCCGGGGATCAAACTCGGAACCCCTGAAAGGAATCCCGAAGTCCAAACCACTGGGCTATCACCGCTTTTTATGTACTAATCGAGTCAAAGTTCACGACATAGACTGTCTGATATAATTACAAAGAGACCTAGCATAAGTAAACACGTAAAAATAAATCCATTTAAATTGAACTTTTATTAATTATTAAGTACTAGCTATTACTGAGTCCACCAATCCGCACTGAGCAACCGTGGTGGACTACGACCCAAACCCTTCTCATTGTGGGAGGAGATCCGACCCGATAGGTTGCTTAGTTAGGGCGTAAAAGAAGAACAAACACATTTTCGCATTTAAAATACAAAACTTAGAGTTTCTTTATTTCTTAAATAATTAATCACCTGTTCATTATCAAAAACACATAAACATAATATGAGTCCTGCTGAGTATTAAAAATATAATAAAACACGTTTAAAGAAAAATGTAAATACACAATTCCTCGCAAACGTAATAATTCCGGTTGCAGAACCGCTTTATTTTCTTCCCACAAAATATGTTTGGTATTATGGTCGGTCGTGACTGATTTATTCATCCATGAATGGATGAAGAAAATTGAAATTTTCATTAACCGTTGAACATTGAAAAGAGTAATGTAAAGCGTACAAGGTAGTGCCGTTCACGATCAAAGTGTGCTTTACGACTCCTTCCCCGCTGCTAGAAACTTTGTATTCATAAATAACTTAAAATATAACTTCTAGGGTTCTGTTCCTATTACTAAGTTTTAGTAGTACAGCTTTTTGTGACAAAGCTCGTCCGGGATTTTACTATCGCTATGCGTATTTCTGCTAGCCAGCAGTATAGTTCGGGACTGGTTGCCGGTGTTACATGAGGACTTCCGCCTCATGTTGATGGACACTGAGACCAGTTTTTAAGTGTTGCTCTGTTTCATCATCATCATCATCTTATCAACCCATTACCAGCCAACTACAAGGCACGGGTCTTCTCCCACAATGAGAAGGGGTTAAGGCCGTAGTCCACCACGCTGGCTCAGTGCGGATTGGTGGACTCCACAAACCTTTGAGAACATTAGGGAGAACGCTTAGGTATGCAGGTTTCCTTACGATGTTTTTCTTCACCGCTGAAGCAAGTCATATAGCAGAAAAGTTAGAGTTGCGTGCTGGGATTCGAACTCGGCCCCTCGAAAGTAAAGTCGAAGTTCTCCTACACTGGGCTATCACCACTACTTTGCTGAAGGCCAAACTCTCCGAAAATTATTAATACAAATAACTTGAACTATAGCCAATCCAAACATATTTTTTACAGTATTTTTTGTTAAATTATCTATACTTAATCCTGTTTTACGTCTGGTCTCATCTGTGAAATATTTTTTTATGAAAGTGGTTAGCAATATGGGTTTAATATCCCTTAACAAGTTAGCCCGTTACCATCTTAGATTGCATCGTCAGGTCATCAAGGGCTAAGTTGTAGTCGAATAAAAAATAACCCTTTAATGTGCCGAATGGAGAATGGAAATTGAAATTTACGCAAACGAAATATAAGTGAATCTGTGACATTAACTTTTCATGAATAGTTATTTTTACCTTACACAACTATGAATGTAACAATATAACATTTATCACAATACCGAATACGTTAGGAAAATAGTTTTTTATTTTAATACGTTTACAGGCATGCTAAAAGTTCTAGCTAAAAGTTCAGTATAACTTGCGGCTTTAAATCTTTTTTAACGTCAAAATAAATCATAACGCAATCACGTCGAATGAGTCCATTGTTGCGAGCAAATTCCCGCCAGTTTCTCTGGGAAAAAATACATTTACAAAAAAAAAAAAGGATTTAATAATAGGTGTTCCATTTTCCGATTTATCAGCAAATGACCTATCTTTACAATGGCATATAACTTGCCAGTGTGAAATAAATTAATACGGAGTATTTAGTTGCTTTGGCATGTGTCTCTCTCTGGTCGTTCTTCATCACTGATCATGGCTGATCGTGGTCCTAGATGTGTGTATTACACTATTTATTGTTATAGAACAATGGCAAGTTTCCATACATTAAATATTTTTGAAGCGTCTATTTAAGAAAAAATGCAAAAACAATAGGGGTTCTATTACTTAAACATAATCACTAAGAATTTGCGCTTTAAGTACTCAGGTAGAATCTTGTCATTTTTCTTTACCATAAAAACCTTCGCTTATCATCCATTCAAATTAGAATATGAAAAAGTGAGCTTAATGTCGTGCAGATAAGGTAAGTATTATAAAAACTATGTAAATAGCAAACCATTAGAGCATTAGTGCAATCAGTTGCTCACTTTTACCACTTTTACTAACGTTTACCACTGTTAGACACCGTTGTGATCGTGCGCCTACGTGTTAGGAGTATGGACTAGGTGTCCACTCTTTTTCTCGTTCATTTTCGATTTCTGGTCCTATGGCCTGAACCATCCGTTGTGCCACGCTGGATCACTCTAGCACGCTGAACTTTCTCCATAAGCTTAGCAGGTCGCCCAGAATAGTCGGACAGCATCAGAGCGTTATGTCTAATGCTAATACATTGGCCTCCATGCATGTTCTGTACAGAGGACTGTCAGTAACAGTGCCTACAGGACACTACTACTTACAGTCCCTATCAACGTGCCCTATCAACCTACAACTGTCCTTAGTTTGTTAGTCGTCGTTCGTCGTCACTCATTGGTGACTTGTAGTCGTCTTATTTACAAGTCGTTAATGACGAATTGATACTTGTAATTCGACTGGCGTTGAGACGGTTTAAACGGGATAATATACCATTTTGGCTAATAAACGTGGATTGTGCCTAAATATATAATTTTCTCTGTTGCTGCGTGGACTATTAAGGAAAGGCAAATTATCGGATACTAATAATAACGATAGTTTTTATTTGAATAAAGTACTTTTTTAAATTACCCTGGACCCCCAAGCTAGGTTATCCCGTATCTTCCGGGGTCTTCCCATTGCCAGCCAGGTCTCATTATGAGAAGGATATAGACATTCCCCCACGCTGGCCAAGTGCGGGCAAGTAGACTTCACCCGCCTTTTAGAACATTATGGAGAACAGGCACGCAGGTTTCCTCATGATGTTGTCCTTCACCGAGTGATGTGTACTTAATTTTTTGAATAAAAACGCATATAACTCGCAAAGTTAGAGCGTGGTAGGTGCATGCTGGGGACAGAACTCGGTTCAACTGAAAGGGAAAACGAAGTATATCATTGCTTCTTCTTATTTTTAATATTAGTTATACGGATTATTATGTAAATCAGCTTTAATTAAAAGAGTGGCTATTTACTTTAGAATTAAAACTTGGCTATCGCTGAACCAACAGACCGCATACGTTGGGTCGTTTTCGATGTTGGCTATAAATCACGGACCCTTGTCCGGTAAACAATGGACATCGAATCAAAACGTCATCCTACTGAAGCTACTTATGCCGCCACTATTATAGGATTAAATGCGAATTAGGAAATTGTGATCATAATATTACTTCTTTATATTATTATTAATAATCCCATACATTAATAAAATAATCATTAATTAAATAACAAATAAATAATTATCATAGTTTATTGCATTAGTAAACTCAAATTCAAAACTTCTTTATTCAAATATACCTGTCATAAGCGCTTAATATGAATCGTTCATAAATACTTTACATTTTTGTGACGCCATCATCTTACAAGAAGCCCGCAGAAATTTAGCCGAGTTTACTTTTAAAAAAAATATCTCACTATATTAACGTTGAGCTTTTTAATTTAATTTTAAAAATATTAAAATAGAATTTGGAAAACTGAGAAACAACAGACAACTGGAAATTAAGACATCATTCTCTCATAATCAGCTCGTTAATTCCATTATGGCAAGTCGGATGAGAGAGGAGAATCGGCAACAGCTGTGCCACTTGACTCGTAAATCCAGACTCTTCAAAAACTTCTTAAATTTTCCGTCTTAGTGAGTAAACATCGTAACTTCATCTTTCAATGGTATTTATATATATATATATATAAGTAGGAACTTCCGGCGGGGGGAAATAAGGAATCACTACCTACAAAAACGTGCCGCCAAGCGATGTCACTAAGAAACAGATCATGGGCATGGGGTTAGTATAACTATCCCCATTACAGGTTAGCCCGCTCTCATCTTAGACTTAATCACTTACAACCAGATCTAATAGCTTTAAAGGGCTATTTTGCAGAGGAATAATAAAAGGGGCAACCTCCACGCAAGTTGACTTCTAGTTAAACATTAACCACTAGATTAAAAATGCAGTTAAATAAGTCATCAAAATCATCATCTACATCAACCCATTATCGGCCAACTACAGAGCACAGGTCTCCTTCTACAATGAGAATGGTAAGGCCATAGGCTACCACGCTGGCCCAGTGCGGATTAGTGGACTCCACGCACCATTGAGAACAATATGTAGAAGTCTCAGGCGTGCAGGTTTCCTATCTGTATAACGTGATTAACAGGAAACTTAAAATATACCCACTAGGATTACATAAATGCAAAGAAATTTTAAATAAATAATGTTCCATCCTTTTATTATAAGTACCTACAAATCAATGAAATGAAGAAGCGTACTGCTTTAGTTTGCGTCATTGCCATTACATGTTATTGCAGATAAGCGCTAATCATATAATATTACAAGCAGTTCTTAGTAATACTACCTTGAAGATTTCAGAAGTTGGTTAAAGTCTTCGTTAAAACTATGATAATAAGCGTTAAAGCCCTCTTAGTTTAAGAGATCCGAGCTCTTTTTCAACAGTGCTCAGCTGTGGGTTTGTATAATGAGAGGTTACGAGAATAATGATGATGATTAAGTATAACCGCGCCATTAAACAATAGATTTATAAATGTCTTTTGTACAATAAACTGGACTGCATATATTGTGATAGCACAGGTTTTATGGTTTTTGACGTGACAACGTCTTATAAATTGGTTTGCCGGGTGACACTTCAAGAAACTGCGTTACGCTCCGCTCACGTTATGCGCTCACAATGAGAGCGAGTGAGAGGCACGCGTCCCTTCCACTCGGGCATGGTTAGCCCGCCTAAGAGCGAGAGAGACAGACATAAAAAGTGAAAGGCACGCGTCCCTTTGTAGTAAACGCTGTTTCATTGTACGCAAATGTATTGCAAGTTATTGTATGTATATTTGTATATAAATACGTATGCATGTGTAAAGGTAAAAATAAAATTTTGTTAATATGAAATTCAGTGCGAGATTCTTTGTATAAATTAATGTTTTAAATATAATTCTTTGTATAAATAAATGTTTTAAATTGTTACTATTATTTCATCCTTCTTCCTACTATACGAATGAATATTCACATTAAAATTATTTTACCACTCAAAGTCGTTGTCACGTAAAACTTTCGCCCGTATACCGACTTTACAGGCAACCAATTTTGTTTTATGTTTCATGTACATTAACAAAAAGCAAAACAAATGAAGTGTGTAACCTGCAATAGCATTCAATTAAAAATAATGCTTTTCCTACAACTACATTAATTACCGTAATTAATGCATTTACAAATAATGAATGAAAAACGATTACTGTATCGGATGAAATAATTAAAACAAATAAATGGGTACGTGCCAAAAATAATTTAAATAGTGTAAACAAGCAAGTGGTGCAAATAAATTTAACACGCGGCATTTGGATTAATGGGCACAAAAGATTACTTCACACGATAATTCAAAAGAGTTATCTCGGTCGTTAACCTAAAAAATCATTTACAAAAGGATTACTTAACCAAGATATGAATGCAAAAAAGTGCGTTAGCAAAACCTCTGTCGCATTTATGGATCTTTTTAATAAACATTTAAAATACGACAATTGTTTCTTGTCTTGCTTTCCCTACCTGTTCATAACTTTTTTTTTTATTCTACTACACGCTAGATCTGGATTACAATCTCACATGTTGGTAAGTGATGATGCAGTCTTTGATTGTAGCGGGCTAACCTGTTAGGGAGTAAGGTAGTCATACGCCTAATAGGTTTCTGTCAGTAGGGTGGTAACTAGCCACGACTAAAGCCAGACCAGACCAGACCAGCGAAATCGCCTACTGTCAGGAATCAAACCCGTCCCGGTTTAAATCATACTCCTACTTAAATTCATAACGCTTACCGTTGCGCCAGGGATGTCGTAACTGTTTGAGAAGAAATCATTTCATTCTTCGGATGCTATAAATAATATGACAAAATGGTTGTTATTTATTTGCAATTTGCAATCAAATTCAGTCGTCATTAATAACCAGAGTTAAAATATGGGTGTCGTTGGCTAAACAGACCGTATCTGTTGGATTCTGGTCGATGTCCTGCAATAAATTACAAACCCTCGTCTGGTTCACAATGGACATCGAGTCTAAACGTCAGCCTTCAGTTGCTCAATCCGAATGCTAACTAGGGAATTTGATTCCCTAGCATTCAAACATTGTTATTTACCAATCAGTTAGTTTATATTTTGCATATTCATTGGCAGAAGTTTTCCAGCCCTTAGTAGCTTACTAACGCAAGCCCGCCGATCTTTATATATAGCGTTGTGGGCTTATGCTCTAAAACCCTTATTCCTTTGTGTGAGGAGTTCTGTGCCCAGCGGTGACGTTGCTAAGATGAAGTTGTTCAATAAAAAACATTTTACATAAGTACACAATATAACTATAAAATTTTAAAAAGGAGAGATTACTACCTTTCATAAAACGCAGTTTTAACATTACGTCGTTACAGAGGTAGGCGTATCTTTCAAATTGGAGTACCTGGCATTTACCTACATATCTGCAAATCAAAAATAAATCAGCGTAGCAGCAGGGCTAGCACGGGCGGGAGATAAAAATTATATCCCCCGATTATATCCGCTGATGTGATATATACTGGCACATGGAATAGGAAAAGTTTACCTCCGGTTATTAATACACATATGTTGTATGGATATTATTCCCACTTGTGCGCCAGTGCTCTGAGTGTTGATAAAGCTGTGGGAGAAGATAAATTTATATCCTTTCCCCGGGTATATAATTGTCTCCTGCCCATGCTAGCCATGCAGAAGTAGTTACTTAGAGTGGCAGTACCTACACCCTTTATTATATTATATTTCGACTAAACCTTCTACACGGGAGGCCTGTGGGTTAACTATACTCAAAGGGCACTGAACACATTACGTGTACAGTATAATAATGGTTTTAGGATACTGTTGGGTTTGCCGAGGTTCTTTTCAGCATCTGGCATGTTCGCTCAGGAGCGAATCGATGATTTTTACGCCATTATAAGGAAAACGACGGCATCCCTCCCGACAAGGTTGCGGTCGAGCTCGAACAGTATCCTGAATAGGTTAGCGGGAAAGTTTGATTCACCTATCTTGCAACACTTCATGTCGGTGCTTGTACGGTGAAGCAAATTGTCTTGAATTTATCCTATAATCTTAATATATATAAATCTCCTGTCACGATGTTTGTCCGCGATGGACTCCTAAACTACTTAACCGATTTTAAATTAAATTGGCACACCGTGAGCAGTCTGCTCCAACTTAAGAGATAGGATAGCTTAGATCTTTAATTATAGTCGCAATTTTATTTTATTGCAAATTATTTGTCTTTAATTAATAGACAGTCACATGTTATACATATATATACTACTATAATCATTTAAGGCTTAGCGATACTGAATAATTTAAAAACAAAATCAAACGCAGACGAAGTCGCGGGCAACAGCTAGTATAATATAATTAGTTAATACTATCATAGTCGTTTAAGTTGTATTACTAACAAAGGTGGACCTTAGTTGTCTTAATAAAGAGATTATTATAGTCAAGGCTCGGGGAAGTATTCCATCAAGGGATTTAACGCCATTCTTATTTCTGCCGCCAAGCAGCAGCAATGTATTCTGGTCTGCAGGGCGTGTGCTGGTGTAAATGCAGGCTTTACACTTACGCCTCAGGTTGATGGACACAGGGCGGCACTTTGTAGGACATGTTTTTGCATGCCCTGCCCTGGTTTATTTATTTATTTATGAACATCCTTAGTATACTTACAACGTATACTAAGTCAGTTACAGATGTGCATTACAAAAATATTAGTTCATTTGTCTGAATATAATTTAGGAACTTAGCTAAACTTATATTAAATATATCAATTTGTTGGTGCTGAGCAATCATATTATTAAAAAACGAGAGCGCGCGAAATGTTGGAGCATTTCTCCGTTTGGTCTAGTGAAAATAGTGGTAATCTTTCCCTGCAAGTTCGTACCGTTTTACCTAAGTGTGTCTGGATTGTCAACCTTATTGTTAAGGAGTAAGAAGTAGTGTAAGATACAGGCCCTCCTACGCCTTTGTTCCAAAGTATCCAAACCCACCATACCTGATACAAATAATGACGGGTAATGGTTTGCTCTGTTTACAACAGTTTACATTTCGCAACAGAGGGTTTACTTGATCCGTCAATATTACTATAAAATATATATATCCTAACATACGAGTATATACCTCTAGAATAATCTGACGGAGTGACCGGATTAAGGAGACTTTCATAGGCCTGTAGTGAACTTCGCAAGAACTGTTCCAGGGTTCCTTGGTACGCAGGAAACGAATAAAAAATAATTGCTGCGCGGAAAACTGATCATCTATAAAATAATGTAGAAGAACCATTAATTCAAATAATTTCTATGCTTGTATTTTTGGCACGATTGTATAGGTACCTACGTTAAACTGTAAAAAAACAGTTGTATTCATTTATTAGGAATATAAATCTATTTGCTTAATCTTGCGTAAAGCCAATTAGTTGTAATAAACATCTAATAAATCTTATTTAAAAAAACAAAACAATTTAAATGGCAACTGTTTCGAGACGATCCGCAACCTAATTGCTTCAGAAGAAGATTTCAATAAATTGAAACTAAGTACAGTAAAGTTTTGAGAAATATGCATTGAAAAAAATATAAATTTAATATTTTCTACAATTCCGGATTAACTGGAAGAATTATTTGACTTACTTTCATCTAAGGTCGAAATAAGTGCGCAGGAACTTAATGGACTATTTACACAGATATAAAGTGGTAAAATGGGTATATGGTATAAAATGGGTAAATTGGTATGAACAGATCTTCGGCAATGTACTCTCAAAATAGTTGGAGATGAATCCGAAAATCTGTTTGGTGAGGAGTATAAAGATTGAGGAAATTAAAAAAATAAATTTATTGGAAGATGGTGATAACAAAAAAAAAAGTTTACCCAGCTAAGTTTGTTGTGGGCTCTTCTTAGACCAGGGCGTGTTTGGAACCCTCGTAGCTTTAGATTTAAGTTGGCGAACGAAGTTATCACAATCCCCTTAAAATAATGTAAACAAATACGTATGAACGCTTCATAAGTGCCTGTGATAGGCCTACATGAACAAAAAAAATTTTGAATTTGAAAAATTTGAATTTGAAAATTTAAAAATTACACCATACTAGAGAGTCGGTATGACATCAGAATGCAAATGAAGCTTAATTTTCTTAATATACATAATACTGTTCATAATAATAATAAAATAAATAATATATCATCGAATTCCGCTTATATCTAAAATGAATGAGGTCAAAACTATACCAGTATATATTAATTTACTATATTATATTAAGTAACTCATGAAAAGGTCAACTAACCAGCCCCAAAACCTCGGTTCATTTTAAATGCTTGTTTTGAACCTTTTATCACCTCTAAAACTACCATTTCTACAAAGAACTCTGTCTGCTACCTCTATACCTACCACACCTACTTACTGTACCAAGTCACGAAAGATATGGTCCTAACATTTAATGTTATTCCAAATCCCCTGTTAACGATGTCCTGAAAGACAACATACCTGGAATAGGACTGAGCAGCTCCATTGAATGGCTCAAACCTAGTCTCGATTGACGGCAAATCTAGAACACAAACATAAACCGCCAGTTTCGGTTCAGCTGATTTTTTTGAGATAAATTTCATAATTTTAAATTCCATCGGCCACAGTAATCAATGTAAAAAATATTGCATAATGAATTTGTATTTTAAAGTGACCTACCTCATTTCGTAAGCAACAATTTTTTTATGACTTGTATAAATACTAAATCAGATAAGATAATGTCTAGCAAAATATTATAATGTGCACCTTTTAAGTAATGATAACAACGTCTAGAAAATCAACACTAAATTAATAAATAAGAAAAATACCACTGGAACTACCTACAAAATACCTATGTCCAGCAGTGGACGTCAATTGGTTGAAATGATGATGACAATGATACTCGATCAGCTTGCTCGACTACCTATACCCTCAGAATTAAGAACATACAGATCAATACGAAGCACACGACTAATATTGAAGCATCAAAAACCATTCCACTTAAGTAGTGTTTCTAGAACAGGCGGTTAGGCACTTCATACCGTTTAGCATTTGAAATTAAATATTTTACCTCTAATGTAACGTTTACTATAAAATGGGAATATGGAAAAAAGTTTATTTTATTTACCATAGACATATAAATACACATATACGAATAACATAGTTATAATGACAAATAGTGATGCCTAACACGGCTTTGGCAAATATCTAGGGATTTAGAGCGACGAATATCATCAGGGAGTGCATTCCACAGCGTTGTAGCTTTTATTGTGAAGGATTCCGAGTTACTTTGAGAGTTACATTTCATCATTCGGAAAATATTCTCCCTAGTAGATCGCTGGGATCCTTGAGACGGACATGGGTCAAGGAAATTAAAGCGTTGTTTAAGGTAGAGTGGTGTCCAAGGATGAAAAAGAGTAGCATACAGGATTGAAAGGACATGCAGATTACGCCGATTAAATTTGTGAGCTAGCAACATTCTACGCGTCTGAGGTAAGACGTGCGCGAGGTTGTTTTCACTGTTATTGGACTAAATGTTGATGTACAGTGTTCTGTATGATGATGGAAAATTTAAAACTTGGCGATGGTATTCCACTTTGAAATATTTAATATCATATATATATAAAATGATTAACTTCAGGAATTGTTTTCTAGGCTAAAAATGGTTTTCAAGGTACAAGGTAAAATTGAAATATTTGCTAATAATGTGAATTCATAATTTTATACATGCTTAGAAGTTTTTGAAAAATCGGAAAGGTTGACATTCCTATTCTCTTTAAACATTCACGTATCATAACTTTGGGTAATTCTAGAATGTTCATTAGGTATCTAATATCCACAGATCGCGTAACAATATTGAAAACCGAAAATATGTCTCCCTTTACCATATTAATCATAAGAAAGATAAAGAAAGACTCGTGTAATGACGATGATACTGATTTTGATATCAATCATGATACCTTTAAAAAAGTATCTACTTAACCATCGATTTAATATTTAGGTTACTATAGGTCACTGTACTTAACTAATAACTTAATAGTTTTGTTAACATACTTTCGATGAGTTTTTTATCTGGAAGTGTCATTAGTATTATCGAAAGTATTTTTCCCTCCAGATTAATTTTGGAATGTAACGAGAGTTGTCACGAAGTAGTAGTATGAAAGCGCATATATATTTTTTATTGTATTATCTGTATATAGTAAGTATTTATTTGTATTATATTCATACAAATATTCATCAGCTATCTAAGTTCTCATAATACAAGCTACGCCTACTTTTGGGCTAGATGGCGATGTTTGTATTGTCGTAGTATATTTATTTATTTATTAAACTCGTAGCTTTAGTTAAAGGTTGACAAATTTAGTTATCGCCATGAACTCACTTCTATGTACTTATTTTAAATGTACGCATTAAAAGTTCCATCTATGTGCACATTTGAATAAAGAAATATTTGACTTTGACTTTGTCTAAATATGATATTTCTTTTAGTATCGGACTCTCTACATCTTAATCCTATCTGAGGTAGCCTCTACCAACAAAACTAATATTTCAGAAGTACTTAAAGAGTCGGTAAGCCTACTTGTTATAAATGAATTTAGAATGTAAATTCTGATTTCAAATCCTTTATCGTATAAGGCTGGAAGGTGTACCGAGTCCTTATAAAGCATTTCCTTGACAACGTTCTGATGAACTATGTATGGCACAGTTATTAATAAACAAAAAAATCGATTTTTTTCCTTGACGGCTGTTAGGTTCCAAATAGTAGAATAAAAAAATCAGCCATGTAAAACTGAAATGGTGGTTAATAGCTAAGTGAGATATCGATTTCGTCGAGACAATAAAGGCCACTGCACTGAGATTGGTCGCCGTTACATATTAATGGAAATAGCGGTTCGAGCTCGTGTTCTAGCTCAAGGTACTTGGGAGAACTGATCCATATAAAGGTGCAATGTTGGACCGACCGTGGTTTGCCACTAACTCCAATTTAAAGTTTAGTAAGATCGTTACGTATCCAGGATGACGACTTGTGTGCTGTGGGCTTTAAATATGAGATTATGTGTACGATTTTACCTTGGACAATTTTAGAGATTATCAATGCTAAATTGTTTAAAGTCTAACCGAAAAGAATTGAACAGATTACATGGACGTTATAAATTAATTTCAAATAAAGTAAGGCGATGGCTTGCCCTTATTATAAGCCAAGTTAGAGCTTTCTCTGTAAGAGGACAGTCAAGCGGTACCTAAGTTACGAAAAAACCTCAGATATTATCTGCCTACATAAGTAGGTAATAACAACAAAAAAAATCTCACGCCAGGCCATAGGCATGCCAGACCAAAAATATATTATTAACCGGGACCTCCCACTTATGAGACAGCAATCACCACTGCGCCTGAAAGATCAAAGATGGTCTAGATTATTAATCCAATTATAATTTATTTTTCCAATTAATTGTAGCATATTATTAAACTTCGTAATAGGTACTACCAAATTGCATTCCTTCTAGCATACAGTGATACTAACAGGATTGTGCTTTAGTTATATCACATAAATTTAGAACACACAGAAACCGTGTATACGACTAATATTGAAGCATCAAACACCACTCAACTTTAGCACTGTTTCTCGAACAGGCGGTTCACGGCGGAACACTCTTTCTATATAAATAAATATACTACGACAACACAAACATCGCTATCTAGCCCCAAAGTAAGCGTAGCTTGTGTTATGGATACTAATTTAGCTGATAAATATTTTTTTATGAATATAATCCACATAAATACTAATATTTATAAATAATATACAGATAAACACCCAGACACTCAAAAACATTCATGTTCATCACACAAAAAATTTCCTGTTGTGGGAATCGAACCCACGATCCTGGACTCAGAAAGCAGGGTCACATATAGCAGTTGACAGTACTTATTTTACCTCTAATGTTCTAAACGTTTACCATAAAATGGGTAAAATGACAGGAAGTTTGTGATTGAAGTCAGACGTGCGCGAGTCGTTTTCACTGTTTTTGGACACAATGCACTTCGTGCAATAATGGCTGAATGAGGGCTCTGTATGTTTTAATTTTATGATGATATTTTTGATGGATCCTCATCATCATCATTAGCCATGAGTATTACTCCGATGCGTTTTGGTGGGCGACCATTGTCGACTTTCTTCGAAGGATCTGTGTTGTCACTTATGTAGTCGCTACTTATGGTCTCAGTTAAAATTGCTTAAACGATGGGATGGAAGTTGGTATCTCAAGGTACTGGTGTGGATAAACTGAAAACGCAGCATTGGTAAACCCCGGCTAGGCGGAAACATGACTGAGACTGACCTGACGTTTCAAAAGTGCTTGTTAACTGTTGAATTTTGAATTTGAATTTGATGATTTCAAATAAATATCAATGGGGCCTGGAAATCCCATCAAAGACTATATCCAGCAGTAAACTTTGCCTAGCCCTTTGCTAGGGGAATCCCCACGTAGGGATCCCATGAATACCTCTCACTGGTGTCAGTCTTCTATCGACTAAAATTTTTCCGTCAGCACGACTCTACCTAATCTCCACCACACTTTTGTGCTTGCTTGATAGAATCAAATGATCGCTTTATTTTGAATTATAATTTTGTGGTCACTTAGCAATTGTGCATTGTGAAGTATTATAGATAGCAGATATTTCATAATTGATTCATAATCATTGGGTTATAAACAGTCAACTCTTGCTTGTCATCGCATCTTCCACTTTTCCATTAACCAATGTGATACGGTTTGTGAGTCTCTACTATTATAGCGCTTGCAGCTTTTACGGCAGTGTGTGACTTACCTACATCAATTACTTTTTTAGTACAAAACAGTGAGTCTTACCGATATGCATTCTTGAGAATATATTTAACACAACATAAGTCAGTCCTATAACAGAATAGTGGTACTCGCACACTCAGGAACACGTACATTCGACATGCCTGTTACTGACGAGTTTTATGTGTTTGGTGATCAAAATATTATGGTGCCAGTACATTTGAATTTTGGCAAATATATTTTAGATCGTTTGCGACAAATGAAAGGTGCAATAGCATTGGTAAGTTTAATTTTATAATGTTGGTATATTATAATATATTATATTAAATTATATTATCTCCATTTATTAAACATAATATAATAATATATTATATTATATATCCCAAAGTTTCAAAATTCAAAATGAATTTATTTTAAGTACACTTACTTTATAAGCACTTTAGAAACGTCAAGTTAGCCTGTTTGTTGTAATTATATTATAATTCATATTACTTCGTTTTTAATCTATAACATTCTAGACTTGTGGTATTCTTAATATAGTTTGCGACGTGTTGTCCAACTTTCTGCCTCAAAGATCAGCAAGGCGGAGGATTGTGATGATAACTATATAAAGAATCCCTTATGCCAGCCGTATTTTAGTTTTAAATTTAAAATTGTTATTGACATAGGTAAATGGGACTACTGGAGAAACTCTAACGATCCGGCAACTTCTTCAGTATTCTGTCAATCTGGCCAGTTCACTTTCAACTTTGGGAATTGGAAACGGTGACGTGATTGCAGTAGGTTCAGAAAAACGTATAACGTTTCTGCCGACTCTCTTGGGCGTTTTGTTTACTGGAGCGTCATGTACTCCTTATGCCCTAGATCTATATAGTAGCAAAGGTAATAGGTTCAAATATTTTAAGCACCCTTATAAAATATTTAGTTAAAAAAAAAAAGACCTATAATAGCTCTGCCTCCGGCTTTGCATGTGTGCTGTATGTGCTTAAATGGTACGTGCAATCCATTTTTCTGAGCTAACTAAAATCTAAGCAAAGAAAAACTAAGAAAGTCACAATTGACATTCATATTAAGGCAGTTGTAAAAAATTGCAATTCGCTACTTTGTGGTGGTGGCCATCTGGGATTTGAAATTTGTCGTAGTGTATAGTATTCTACCAGTCAAGCCCTTTTATTTGATATCCTTATTGAGGGAGTAAATTATGCAATCTGCCATATAGCTAAGAACACTCCCGACTAGTTCACCTTTCAAATAAAATCAAATTCGGTTTATTCTTTCGCTAAATACACATACAAACACACGCGCACATACGTGAAAGGATAAAATTACGTCGCTTTTGCGTCGGGAATCAGATTTCTTGAAACAGTAAAAGACTTTATAGAATTTTTTCGCGAGTACACATAACATAAATGAAGCTACTATAAATTAGTAGGGTTTTCGAGATAAATGTTCCCTGAGTTTTGACATCTTCTATTTTACCGTTGATTATAAAAAAAATTACATAAAAACACACTTTTGTATTCATTAGTAGAGTAAAGAATAAATAATTCTACAAGTTATTTGTTTTATTTTGCAGCTGTACTCAGGCAAAAGTTGTCTTTGGCAAAACCTACGCATTTGATATGCTCTAAACTCTTCTGGGAACGACATGAAGAAGTCCTAAACTCATGTGACTCTATTAAATCTCATATTTCATTTGATTGTTTTCCACAAAATGCCTTAACAATAAAAGAGCTAGTTGCAAAAGATATCGATATTGACAGATATGAACCAGCTGGAGTTCTTGGACAAGTAGATACTGCGTTTATATTGTACTCATCTGGAACGACGGGTGCGCCAAAAGGCATTCGTCTCACACATTTGAACTCTATTATGAGTAGTCTTCCGGAAAAGTATGATTCCTTTTACAATAAATTATTAACATATATATAATACTAGCATATCGCAGCGACTGCGTTCGTATTCTCAACCGTTAGTTTTCCGAGATAAGAAGTATCCCAAGCCCGTCTATTGGATTACATTTATTATTAATTTCAGTAGTAAAAGACGATGACTATCGAGTCACTTCAGTATTCTTTCTTACTTATTCTCGTATCAATAAGTATTATTTAAGTGTAATCAACTGTGCTTATAAAAGGCATTACATTTTACTTGGCTCCGACTTAAAAATGTTGTAGAAAATGTTTGTTTCTTTCTTTTTAGTTGTTTCGCAAAGTGGGTTATTATTTGTAAAAAAAAATGTAATCATAAAAGTTTAGAATTTTAAAATAGATTCACACGACACAGGCCATTAATGACTATCATGGGCCCATTATATATACAGCACGATCAGCCCTCTTGTACAGCACTAAAGTAGAATTAATGTAACCATTACCCCATAACAGAATGGCGTAAGGCATAATGCTGTGAAAGTAATTAAAAAACATAAGCCTAGCAGTTTCTGTATCAGAAAAGCAAAAACAAAGCAGTTGCAATGTCGAGCAGGCCAAGAGGCACAAATATGAAAACTAACTTCAAAGGCACTAAAATGAGACTGCTATAAAGATAGCAGTCTCATTTTAGTGCCTTTGAAGTGGAGACGTTGGGGCCGAGGGAAATGGACACCGAGCAAACTGGTGATCCTAGAGCCGGTAGTGCCCTTGGCCAAATAATTGATTTGGTCTTTGAGGGACAATGCTGCCAGCCTCTTAGGTGCTATGCATAGTGGTTTCGAAGACGTTTTAAATTTAAATCATTTTTATTTTACATATTTTGCATAGGTTATTTCTGTAATGATTCAGTTCTTTACAAATACAAAAACAAAAATGTTGCCATCTATATGGTCATTCTTTGGCAAGTTTCCCAAAACGCTAAACGCTAGACTCTAGATGATAAAGCCTCTATGTATTTAAATAGGTGTCCCCATTATTTTATTATATTATAAATACTAATATTCGAATTTATTGGCAGCTATAAAACATTACATAAATTTTCAGATACATGGATGAGTGGAACATTCAGACAGCTTATGTTCTTGGGGGATGGTATTTTAATTATGACACTTTTATGACTTTTAAATTACTTTTGGCTGGAAAAAAAGTAGTATACATTGATGACGTTACAGTTCTGAATATGTTGAAATGTATAGAAAAATATCAGGTTAGTTAGATTTATCATTTTATCAATCTTATATTATTTATTTAATTTTAATAATATTTAATTAAAATTTATGTTTTGTATTTATAGGTCAACATATTAATGGTTGTACCCTATCATCTTAATCTACTCATTAAAACAGAATCCCTAGGAAGGTTTAATTTGGATGCATTAAAAATAATTTACTCTAGGTCAACCCTTCTTCACAAAAATACCATAGAACAACTAAAGCAAAGGTCTGTTTACACTTTTACGAGTAAAAAGATTTAGCACAGTTTTCAGTCATCGCTATTTATATACCGATAGCTGAAAAATGGCTATAAACAAACAGACACTCTTCCGCATTTATAATATTTTTATGGATTTTGTTTAGACTACCTAAGCTACAACATATTTTGCAAGGCTATGGAATGACTGAATGTGGAGAACCGACTTCAGAAATTCGGGCAGTTAAGGGTCCTAAGCCAGGAAGTGTTGGCATGGCTGCACCTGGCATTACTATGAAGGCAAGTATATAATATTTTTAATCAATATTTTTTTAAATTATCTATTAGGTATACATTTATTTTTTTTCCATTTGGTGGGCGATCTGCTTGGTCCGTCCATTACGAATATAAAAACCTATTAACTACTTAATAATTTTACTAATTCTTTACGACCCAGACCCAGGGAATCTTTCGGAGTACCTCGTGATTCGTAGTTGAACATGAAAACTACTAGACAAAGGAGGAGTTTAGGATGAAGTCCATTGATTATTCTGACGACGCTTATTAGCTATTTGGCAGGCAGCCAACTTTCATTATGATATTTTAAAGCACCTATAGCATGTAGTTATATTTCTAGTTTAGATAGTGGACCTAAAGACCAACATAAAACTAGGCCCTAATCAACATGGAGAAATACGAGTGCGAGGCCCAATGTTAATGATGGAATACATAGGAGTAGACCCATCTACTTATTTGGACGAAGAAGGTTTTTTAAAAACTGGTGATGTGGGGTACTACGATGATGAAAACTACTTCTATATCGTTGAAAGGAATAAATACATAATTAATAATCAAGGGAATAAGGTAAACTATATTATGTTCTCCTAGGAAATAAAACAACTTTTCTGTCATATTGTTAAAACCTGCTCCTAGTTTTATTTAAAAAAAATCTTAAACTGTCTTTATAGACGTAATTCTTATTAATTAATAAGGAATATTAAGGAGTTATAATAATAATAATACCAATAATAGGATGCAGTAGCGTTAGTCGATATTTTAGAATTCACTTTTTACTTTAGCTGGGCATGCTTACCTATTACTGTTATCCACAGATTGCACCATTAGAACTCGAAAATTTACTGGAAATGCATCCAAAAGTTCTTGAAGCCAGTGTTATTGGAAAACCAGATCCCGATGACGGAGAACTGGCAATGGCTTTTGTAGTAAAGAGACTAGAATCAGATGTCACGGAGCAAGAGTTAATAGATTATATAGCTTCAGAAGTGAGTCTATAAAATCTTGCGAATTTTAAGTATGATTATTTAAGATGTCCACCAATCCGAAATAGGCCAGCGTGGCTACGGTCACGGCCCACCCTTCTCATTTTGGGAGGAGAACCAGGCCCTGTAGTGGGCCAGTAGGGGTTTATTGATGACGATGATAATAATGATTTAAAGAGATATTATATGTTATACAGATAATCGATAATTCCAGGTGCCGCAATATATGCAGCTAAAAGGTGGTGTGAAGTTTATCCACGAACTTCCTAGAAGCCCCAGAGGAAAAATTCTACGTCATCAGTTAGGACAAATGTTAAATTAATATTCATAACTCCACTTTAGTTTGCTAAGTTATATATATTTTTTGCAAAATTTATATGTAGTATTTTCAGCTAGTTATTTCTAAGTTCTAGTTTTATTAATATATAAATGAAACACCTGTATTTATTTTATTATTTTACTGAAATATTTCTTCATATTAAAATGATAAAAACTTACGTAGATAAAAACTTTTTACTTTTTGATGCTCTGAGACTGCGTACTGATGTGGGGATTTGGCAAATTATCCTGACTGCCCCTTGTTCAGAGAAAAACACAATGCTATTGATTTTAAGCTAGTATAACATTATTACAAGTTTTATAAGAAAAGTCCATACTAAATAAAGAATTACAAAAAAAACTTTTTACTTTATTCTCTACACAATATTTCATCACTTAGGCTTACGTGAAAAATCTAAAGAATTGGAATTGGAACTGGAATCGTAAACATTTATCATTATTTAATGAAAGACAATGTGGTAGTTACTGGTAAATAGTATTGCCATGTTCGAACATAGATTAGTGTGTCGAAGATTTTTAGTAGAATAGCTACAAATGCTCCAAAAGCAGATAAATTAAAAACAAAAAGCCTTACTTGCAGTTCTCCCTGGCGCAATAGTGAGTGCCGTGATCTTTCGATTCGATCCCCGACAGGGACCTTTTGATATTTATAATTTCAGATATTTAAATCACTTCTCTTGTACCTTTTAACACTAGTTAATCTATCATTTTTACTTAGTCCGCTACACTTATTACATCTACAAACTGTACCAAGCCTACAAAATCACGATATCATTCAAGGCCTAAATAGAATCAAAACCTGAAGCCACAATCTCAGAATTCTGTCTTAAATAATCCAGAGCTTAACATTCAATTAAATTCCATATGTCCTGTAAACGACGTCCTCAATGATACAATACTGAGTAGTCTTTTACAAAAAGCACCCCATAGTTTCATTGGTGCAGGAATTTCAAAAGTATGACGAGGCAAAGTAGGAACAGCTCTATTGAATGGCTCAGACTACTCGTAAGTCTCTATTGTCGGTGAGTCTAGAAAACAAAACTAAAAAACTAAACCACCAGTTTCGGTTTGACTGAGTTTTATTCAGATAACTTACGTTAATTTAAATTCCATGTAACCATCTAAGCTTTAATAATTACTCAAGTCCAGATAGTAAATTTTCCACTAACCGATCGGAAGCCGTCAAAGAATTTAAAATTACAGTTATCAATGTAACTTGGACACAGTAATCAATGTAAAAATAATGTTGCATCATGAAGTTGTTATTCCAAGCGCATTAATCTCGTTAACAATAATAATTTTATCACTTGTGTTAATATTTCTAAATCAGATAAGATAATAGTTACTAACAATAATATAAATGTGGTACTTTTAAGTAATGATAACTATGTCTCGAAAAACAACAACAACGATACAACGATCTTAATAAATATCAAAAAATACCTGTTAAAGGGAAATAACCATGACATAACTAGTAAAGTATACTTATGCCTTAAATAGAAATCATTGAATGGAATGAAATCTTCTTTGGATACTCAGATATATTTTCCACAAACAGCCTGATTTGACGTTACAAAAGTGCTTACAAATTAGGCCTACTTGAAATAAATGAATTATAAATTTTGAATTGAAGTCAACTAATTTCCTTACTTTTAGTAATCATTCACAATATATATAATTTTTTACATGCAGTAGTTTTTGTAAAATCGGACGGACGGCATTGTTGTTGTTAACTGTTCTAACATTAACATTTCATAACAGTTTTGCTCATCACAAATCATCTAATCCACCGGCATAACCTGGGTAATTCTAGAATGTTCATTATCTAATATCTCTAAATCACGTAACAATATAGAATACCCAAAATATGTATCCAATTACTTTTTATTGTGATGCTAATTGTATAATTAAAATGATATGTTAAAGAGAGTATAAACTTACGAGTACCTCACTAACACTAATACGGTACTAGTATTAGTGAGGTAATAATTACTCATCGAAAGTATGTTAACGAAGTGATTTTTTGTGTTTAGTGTCATTAGTACTATCGACAGTATTTTTCTCGCCAGATTAAGTTTGGAATGTAATGAGGGTTGATAGAAAATGAAAGTAATAGTAAAATAAAAAATATAAAGTCGAATGGAAAACCTCTTTTTTTTAAGTCGGTTGTAAATGCATTTTTAATGAGAATTTGAATTTGAAATCATAATAAATAACAAATCCGAAGATTTGATTGGAAGAATTTAAAAAATCCTTATGAAGCATTTCCGGCACTGTTCTGATGACAGTTTTTGACATAAACGAACAATCGATAGTAAAATATCTAATTCAGCCATGTACAACTGAAATGGTGGTTAATAGCTAAGTGAGATATCGATTTCGTGGAGACAATAAAGGCCGCTGCACTGAGATTGGTCGCCGTTACATATTAATGGAAATAGCGGTTCGAGCTCGTGTTCTAGCTCGAGTTACTTGGGAGAACTGATCCATATAAAGGTGCAATATTGGGCCCAATAGTGGTTTGCCACTAACTCCAATTTAAAGTTTAATAAAACTGTTACGTATGTAGGATGATGACCTCCTTAACAGAAGAAGAAGCGTTATGCTATTTTCTGGGACGTCACCGCGTGGATACCCATTACGATAGTGAAAGGCCCTCATTATATGCGAAATTAGCGTTTCTTTTACACACATTGTCACTAACCATCTTGTGGGAGCGCAATCATGCAGTAATTCAAAGTAAGAAACAATCCTAGACATAATCTACCTTTTAAACGTGCTCTTTGATGCACAACTGAAGACACTGCCAATTTCCTAATGCAAGACTAGTAAAATAGTTGATTGAAAATAATAATTGAAAAAAAATTAGAAACGTTATCGTTATCGTTGTTATTGTCTCGAAAATGGACCAAGTAGGACCAGTTAGTGCCCATAAACTATATGTAATAAAATGAAATAAATGAAATTTATTCGCTGAACATGAGCTATCATAGCGTCCTATAACAATATAACATTCCTACATATCCTACTATAAAACATGCGAAATTAAAGGTGCAAAACAAGAACAGTAAGAACTATCACTATATACAAAATCTTGTTGAGCAAGTATTAAAAGGCAACTTATAAAATTATACAAGTAATGTCAATATTACTATAATCTGAAATAATAAATATAATTCCAATTAGAAAACACATTATAATAATTACGAAGTAACATTAATATTTACAAAATATGTAAGCCGTCTAACACTTATAGGCATACCCAAAATGCTGACACTATTGCCCCTTTGAATTGCTAGACTAAATAATAATATTATATTTACTTCAATGCCAGATTTTCGGATATAAACATTTTTCTTGCAACCAATGCCAATACGCCAGATTCATCTGAAATAAACGCGTAGGTAAATGGTTGTTTTTAAAGCTAAATCTAATTTAGTATTGATTTTAACTATTTTAATTATTTTCTTAGAGAGATTTTCAGTTTTTTTTAATTCATATTTATTGTTGCACAAACGTATTTTATATCTCCATTTACATGGCTTAAGTTCGAGAAAATTTAAAATCTATGATAGCATAAAGTAAATCCGTTGTTGCTGCTGTTACTGCTTAAAAATAGGATAAACCAACAAACACGCTTTTGAATTTATAATATTAACTATATTAGGATTGAAACCTGAAGACCATTTTAGAAAGATACCTACATTCTATCTCGACCCTAAGTGCCTCAACAAAGAAATCTATCCGGATATAAAATTTGCATTGTCAATTTTTTTTGTTAAAGAAACTTCTTTACATTCAAATTTACTCGCTCCACCTCGGAGCAATTTAGCTCGTACCTTTTTTCAAAATGGCCCCTGCGGCCTGTAATAGGTTTCTTAAAGGGAAATCGAGTTAAACAGGCGTGATTTTCTTAATTGCACTATCAGGATGCAATTATTTTTAGGATTGCAAGCTTACGATTGGTTTGTTATTATTGTTACTAAGATAAACATTTGTCAACTTGTTTGGTCGCTCTGTGCTATCAGTAATGAAGTCACTAGATCGCACGTTACCAAATCAGAAATCCGTTGTAGTATTGTCCTATTATAATATTAAGGATTACATGTATGATAAAAAGCTTGGGTATGAATTGCTCTTACTTCATAGCTCAACATTAACTAGACTGTGAGATGGTGATAACAAAAAAAAACCTGGCTAGGTTTGTTGTGGGTTCTTCTTAGACTTCTTTAGTTTTAAGTTAAGGAATGCCGTTATTACCATCACTAACATTAGCCCTTAATAAGGTCTACATGAATAAAACATTTTTGAATTTTGAATTTTATCGGAGTTACTAGCTCAGCTAGATCCCCATACCGAGAAATACAGCGTTAGTAAACTCCTACTAGGTAAAACGACGATATCATGTGAGTCTTTGAATGGAGTCTAGAAAGTGGAAACCCTACTAAATAATAAATCCAGTACTGTACATCATGGCTTGACTCTGTTCATACACCATAACTATAAGTTAAAATTGTTATCTTTGGCAGTAACTTAGTAATAATTTGATTGCGCATTGCCGCAGTAACCGCAGCGCCATTTCTGTCACTATAACACAAAATTAAAAAATCCCAAACTTTCAATATAATGTACATTATTTTACTGATCAAGCTTCCAATTGATACCCATATTGAGAGAGTTATGAAAAAAAATGGTTTCACCATTTTGTGGCGGCGGCCATTTTGGACAGATTTTTATCAAACATAGCTAAGAACAATCAGAATTAAATTAAAATCGGTTCGGGAAACACGATTCCATAGACACAAACACACGTCAAATTTATAACACCCGATCGGTTTGCGTTGGGAGTTGGAAACACCAAAAACAGCACGACTCAACCACGTCTTGATAGAAGCAAACATTACTTTGCAGAAATCCATAGTATATAGGTAATGCAAAACATTTCGTTAAAACGGATTTTTTTTAATAAAAAATTATCGTTTCTCATGAATTAGAATTTTATTGTCACGGTGCAGGTAACTTTTTGTAATTTTTCATGATCATTTCGTCTAATACATATTACTGCTACTTGAATTTGTGTCGTCCGCTTTTCCACTAGAAAAAATTCAATGCGATGCGATTTTTGTGGCTCTTAAGGCTATTACGGCGCTTGCGGCTTTTACCGCAGTATTCGATTTACATTAATATATTTTTAAAGTACAAAACAACAGTGTTTTTTACTGATATGCATTCTTAAGCGTGTATTTAACATAAAACAAGTCAGTCCTAAAACAGAATAGTAGTACTCGTGCACACAGTAACATTCGACATGCCTCTAACTGACGAGTTCTGTGTTTGGTGATCAAAATATTACGGTTCCGGTACATTTGAATTTTGGCAAATATATTTTAGATTGTTTGCGACAAATGAAAGATGCAGTAGCATTGGTAAGTATACTTTAAGTGTTGCTAAAAATAAGGGTCCAGTATCTTTACCTAGTTTCAAAATTTAAAAATAATTTATTTTAAGTACAATATTTGCCAAATGTAGCAGACATTTCAATTTTGGAATAATATATTTAATATTGTCTACGGCAAATGAAAGAAGCATTAGCTTTGGCAAGTATAATTTTAGTCTTGTTTATGTATGTATCTAGGTATGTAGGCACTTTTGATTGATCAAATTTGTCTGTTGCTGTTACTCTATTACAGTTTATACTACTTTATTGTTAATCTATAACATGCTATTTTTAAGGCATAGTTCCAGACGCGCTGTCCACCTCTGTGCTTCAAAGAGCAGTCAGTGTTCAGCAGTAAGATGATAAATTTCCTGGTTTTCGAAATTTTTTTAAGATATAAAAAAGATGTTTAAACAAAATTTGTAGAGAATTTAAACCTCTGTACATAAAACCTACATGAATCGAGATACTTGCAATAAGAAAGTTCTAGACAAGTTTTAGGGTGACAGAAATTAAGATTTATAGGTAAAAAATTATAGCTGAATATCTCTCATTCCCTCATTTGACTATGATTGTTGCCGTCATTTGATATATGAATATTTTTGGACTATGTGTACTTTTAATGTTGACCTTATTATTCTCGTAGATAAATGGGACTACTGGAGAAACTTTAACGATCCGGCAACTTCTTCAGTATTCTGTCAATCTGGCCACTTCACTTACATCGTTGGGGATTGGAAACGGTGACGTCGTTGCTATAGGTTCAGAAAAGCGCATCACGTACCTGCCAACTGTTTTAAGCGTTTTGTTTACTGGAGCTACGTGTACTCCTTATGGCCTAGATAGTGGCAAAGGTTAGTTGTTCAAATAGTTTAAGCACTGATATGATATCATAGGCTTAAAAAAGAATCAAACCTATGCGCACCATGCGCTTATACTATACCTGCTTAACTACTAACGTAAAATCCGTAGTTTACAGCGTGAAATAAAGACAAACTATGAAAGCAACAAACTGATTTATATTAAAGTGTTTTCGATATGAAAGTACTTAATAAGTTTCATCAAAATTAGTTCTGCAATTTAAGCAATAACACGCCAACCGTTGCTGCGTGAAAAATGACACAACGACTACACTTTCGCAGTTGAACTGAATAATCGTTTTATTTTGCAGCCATACTCAGACAAAAGTTATCCGTGGCTAAACCTACGCATTTAATATGCTCTAAACTTTTCTGGGAACGACATGAAGAAGTCCTAAACTCTTGTGGCTCTATTAAATCTTATATTTCATTTGATTGTGTTCAACAAAATGCCTTAACAATAAAAGATCTAGTTGCAAAAGATATCGACATTGAAAGATATGAACCAGTTAGAGTACTTGGACAAGTAGACACAACGTTTATATTGTACTCATCTGGAACGACGGGTGCGCCAAAAGGAATTCGACTAACTCATTTGAACTCTATTATGAGCAGTCTTCCGGATAAGTATGATTGAATTATTTTATTTAATGCCTATTTTAGAATTTAATTAAGATACAATTCAATCAATCAGAGATATTTATCATGGCAGCGATTTCGTTAATTTTTCTGTAACTTTGTCCGTTTTTCTAGGATGCAGGAAATATTTTTATGTAAAATTTCAACAAGATCGGTTTAACTTTGAAGCATGCATAAGTAAATAAGTTAGGTTAGGTTTAATCTTTTGGGGACGTTACCCTGGTATATTTAAGGATACAAGTACCTACCTCCATGTAAAAATAATGAAGATTGGTACTGTGGTTAAGGTATATCAGACCGTTACAAAGAAACAGACACACTTTGCATTCGTAATAATACGAGTATCAGTATGGACCATATACTAGTGATGAAAAAGAATTGTATAAACACTGGCCCCCTTTTTACATGACTTAGCTGTAAAATGACTGCGGTATTGTGTTCTTTTTTAATTCCACAGCAAAAGGCTTATGCTTATTTATTTCTTAAATAAAAATTAAATTTTCAGTTACAAGGATGAGTGGAACATTCAGACAGCTTATATTCTCGGTGAATGGAATTTTAATTATGATACTTTTATGACTTTTAAATTACTTTACGCTGGAAAGAAAGTAGTATATATTGATGACGTTACTATTCTGAACATATTGCAATGTATAGAAAAATATCAGGTTTGTTAGATTTCAGATATTTTTTTAATCAAGTATGAAACCTAATAATTATTTATAATTCAAATATTGGTTTTTTAGATCAACATACTAATGGTTCTGCCATATCAGCTTAACCTTATCATAAAGGCTGAAGCCCTAGAAAGGTTTAATTTAGAAACATTAACGATCATTTACTCCAGATCAACCCTTCTTCACAAAAATACCATAGAACAAGTAAAACAAAGGTCAGTTTTATGAGTAAAAATAATATTTATTCTATATAAACCTACGGGATTTAACATAAAAGCTTTCGTAATCCCAGAAGGTGGTTTTAGATTATCTTTCATGCTGGATCGTTTTCAAGGTGCAATATTTCATGATTTTAAATCCAGCAGATATGTTTTACCATCAAATCTTATTCCCATCTCCAGGATGCAATCTACATTGGCGGCCGATTGGCGCAGTTTGCAGCGACCCTGCTTTCTGAGTCCAAGGCCGTAGGTTCGATTCCCACTACTGGAAAATGTTTGTGTGATGAGCATGAATGTTTTTCAGTGTTTGGGTGTTTATATGTATATTCTTAGTATTTGTTCAGTTTTTAAACCATAGTTATCCAATTTTTGCAACTGGTAGTATTGAGTTCACTCCTGCTTACTATGGTTCCGTTCCGGCGATCGCTGATTGGCCGAATGCCCGGTGGCACAAGGCACCACCAGCGCTCCTAGCGGTCGGATAACGTATAGACTATCGCCATTATTGTTCGAAACAACGTTCGTTCGTAACGACATCAAAAATCAAAACCTATTACAAAAGAATTGCTCTAGGCGTAGTTCAAGTCCTTTTCTTCATTAGTTTTGCGTTGTGCCGTGCTCAATCAGCTGGAAGAAGACTGCTGCGTAACCTGGACGTTCCAGTAACTGTGAGTAGTTCTTTTTATTGCTTGTTGCCGAATTTGTGTAACTATTGGTAAAACTGAACATATTTAGGTCCTTCGAGATAAGAATCCCCCATATCTGGCCTTCGAGCCGCATATTTAATAGTATATTTTGCCAAATACCTATGGATAACCTTAAAATCCACGACAATATCGTATTTGTTCTATAATTATTTACTTCAGTATTTATGCATATTTTACTCGTACGTAGACAATTCACTTATATTTACGTATAATTGATTATATATATTATTTTACAATAATTAATTGTAAATTAGGTATTTCATCATTCTTTTGAGTGCGTATCGTCGGTTGCCGGTAACATTTTCTAACTGATAAAACATGGCGGAACCTACGCGTACTGAAAAGTTAGAATTAAAGTTAAAGACATTGCAGTTTAAACGAGATTATCTCTTTACGAAAGCACAAAAGTTATTTGATTTGTCGAGATCTATTAAAGATGATACT
Organism: Pararge aegeria; assembly: GCF_905163445.1. Lineage (NCBI taxonomy): Eukaryota > Metazoa > Arthropoda > Insecta > Lepidoptera > Nymphalidae > Pararge > Pararge aegeria. The sequence continues at coordinate 10,884,310 of NC_053189.1, forward strand.
AATAAGATGCAAGGTTTTCTTGCACAATTTGCCGAGTTAGACGGTGTCAGAACTAAGTTCGAAAATACTGTTATGGAGATTTTAGAAATTGACATGCAACTTAAACCGGGTATGAAATTATCTACGTCCCAATTAGATGCCTTTGAGACGTTATACGATAATTGCAATCTTGTTGCTCGAAAATATCAAGCTAAACAGTTGCGCGGTAGTTCGGAAAAAAATAATAGCGAGTTAGCTAAGCCGTCGCTTCCTAAGTTGACCTTATTTGAATTCAATGGTGATATTGAGTCATGGACAACCTTTTATGACACCTTTTATTCGCTCGTGCATAGCCGAGACTTTGCAGACATCGATAAATTTCATTATTTGCTTTCGTGTGTCAAGGGCAATGCTCTTAATATTATTAAAAAGTTACCTATCACTGCAGCTAATTATCCGCTAGTGTGGCAAAGCTTAGTTGATAAATATCAGGATAATCGTGCGCTAGCGGGTCGATATTTTGAAAAAATGTTAAACTTTACTCCGTTAAATAAAGACACAAGCGCAAACCTTACTTTATTTATAGAAACATTCGATCATTCACTTAAAGCGATTCAAGCGCTTGAAATTGATAATCTAGACGACTATTTAATTTGCCACCTCGCTTTGAGAGGCCTTGATACGCATACTAGGAAGCTATTTGAAGAAAGCCGTGATCAGAAGGACATTCCTAAGTTTAGCGAGTTAGTGGACTTTGTTAATAAACAAATTAAGGTGTTAGACCACACTTTTCCCCAGTCGTCTTCAAATGTAGCGAAAACGAAACAGGGTAGCAATAATATTAATTTGAAAGGTACTCAAAATTTGTCTTCGCGCCAAAATTCAAAATCGGTTCTTGCTACCTCGCGAGTTAATAGGCCGAATGACGAAAATAAACTAAAATTAATATGCCCTCATTGCAATCAAAATCATGTGATTTATAGGTGCGAACCTTTTAGAAAATTGTCAGTGGACGATCGAATTGACCGTGTCAATTCATTAAGACTTTGCGGGAACTGTCTTAAGTCCCATGATAAATCAGTCTGCACTAGTACTTGGACCTGTGGGATCTGTGCAGCACCTCATCACTTTCTTTTACACAAAGATATGGGCCGCGCGAGTCAGGTCAACACTTCGGCCGTACCGATAAAACCACCCGCGCAACCCACCACGTCGCAAGCGCAGCAAGCGCTCGTGTCGGCTCGCTCCGTGAGTGACTCGACTGCGACGCAGAATGTACTGTGTTCGAATGCGGAGAACCAATACGGGGTAGTTTTAGGGACTACGCGGACTCACATTCTCGATATTAGCGGACATTATCAGGACTTCAGAGCCGTAATTGATTCCGGAGCACAAACTTCGTTTATCAGCTCAGAATGTGCCCAACGTTTGGGACTACCTCGTAAGAAATGTCCATTTTCTATTTCCGGCCTTGGCGGAGAATATATTAAAAATCAAGGCATGGTAACTTGTACCATAAAACCGCGGCGTCAGGACCGTCCAACCTTAATAGTGGACATGGTCGTAGTAGCTAAGGTTGCTTCGGAAATGCCTAACGTCAACTTCCCGTGTGACGTTATTAAACAATATACCCGCTTTAACCTAGCGGATCCAAAATTTTACAAAAGGGCTCGAGTAGATATTTTGTTAGGTAACGATGTCGTCTCGGAAATTATTAAAAGCCAGCCCTTATTTGTTAATGATAAAATTCCTAGTGTAATCGAGACTGTATTTGGTTCCGTGATTAGCGGTAAACTTATTATAGATTCCAAAGATCAACTTAACGGTGCGGCACAAAATTATTTTTTATCAATTACGGAGGATGAGTCACTGGACAAAACGTTACGTGCCTTCTGGTCTATCGAAGAAGTTCCGTGCACACCTTCGATAAACCCCCTCGATCAGTTAGCCGAAGACATCTTTGTTAAAGAGCACTCGCGGGAACCGAGCGGCCGTTACATAGTGCCGCTTCCCCGCGTGCCGAATCATCCGCCACTCGGTAACTCGCGCACCGCGGCTGAGCGGAGATTGTTGCTCACGGAGCGCAGGCTTGCGCGCACGCCGTCACTGTCGCAGGCGTACGCCGCGTTCATGCGGGAATACGAGGCGCTCGACCACATGGAGCTATATGTAGGCGCGGCGCCTAGTAAATATATAATCCCTCATCATAATATATTGAGACCGGGTTCTTCTTCGACCCCTCTAAGAGTAGTTTTTGATGGGTCCTGTCGGAGCACCGATAATAATATATCGCTCAACGACATATTGTTGACCGGGCCAAATCTGTATCGCGACATTTCGGCGATCATTTTAAATTTTCGTCTTTTTAATTACTGCCTTGTGTGCGATGTATGTAAAATGTACCGAGCGATAAGACTAAAGGAATCCGATCGTGGCTATCAGCACATATTATATCGTTCATCTGCCACTGAAGCGATTAAATTATACGAATTAAAAACCGTTACCTACGGACTGAGTTGTTCACCGTTTTTAGCTATCCGTACCTTAATTCAATTAGCGCAAGATGAAGAGGAGCGTTTCCCGTTAGCAGCTCAGGTAATTCGAGAAGGAGTTTACATGGATGACATTCTATATTCTTGTAATACGTACGTAGAGGCCTGCACGATGCAGGACCAACTGATCGGTATATTTGAAAGCGGACAATTTTTATTAAAAAAGTGGACGAGTAACAACGTGGAATTACTTGAGCGCGTTCCCACTGATCACAGGGAATGCCCCGTGACCTTTATAAAAGATGGAAACGAATGCACTGTTAAGGTGCTAGGCTTGACTTGGGTACCTCTGTCTGATAACTTTGTTTTTTCTATTTCCAAAACAGATCCTGTATTAACTAAACGGTCAGTCTTGAAACTCTTGGCATCAATTTATGACCCGGTCGGTTTTATCGCTCCATGCACTTTCATTGCAAAGTCAATTATGCAGGAGCTATGGAAGCTAGGCCTCGGGTGGGACGACCCACTACCACGCGAAATCGGTGATCGCTGGGCATCGTATATTGCGGAGTTACCACGTTTAGCTGAGATACCTATTGCGCGGCACATGCTGTTGCCCGGACAGACGGAATGTGAGTTAGTCGGGTTTTGCGATGCGTCATCGCGCGGGTACGCAGCCTGCTTATACGTTATCTCTAGAAATGAACTAGGTAACGTTAAAGTCTGCTTAGTAGCGGCGAAATCGAAGGTGGCCCCGGTTAAACCATTGACGATTCCTCGCTTAGAGCTCATGGGAGCTAAGTAAGTAAATTATTAAGATTTATTTGTGATAATATAAAACGAGTTAAAATTACCCGAATCACAGCGTTAACTGACGCGACAATCGTATTGTCGTGGCTTCATACAGAAGCCTATAAATTAAAAACATTTGTTTGTAACCGTGTTACACAAATTACCGAGGTCGTACCTTCTTATATGTGGCGGCATGTTAACAGCGAGAATAATTTAGCGGACGTTTGTTCACGTGGAGTTTCACCGTCGCAGCTTGTGGCTGAAAGCTCGCGGTGGCTACAGGGCCCTGATTGGTTATACCAGCCCCCCACGGAATGGCCTGTGTCTGTTTTTATTCAGGACCACGAATCGCAACCCCCTGAATTAAAACTGTCACAGAATTTATTTGCCAAACAAGTTATACTTGACCAACCGGAGACCAAAGCAGAGTTTTGTGAACGTTTGTTAAATAGATTTTCATCATATACGAAATTACAGAGATCCATCGCTTGGATTCTTAGATTTCGCAATAGGATACACGCACCTATTCAGTCACGATGCTTGAACACTGAGGAATTAAATGCAGCTCAAGAAGCACTGATCCGTTTGGTACAAGAGTCTTACTTTACGGATGAAATAGATCGTTTATCTAAAAATATTACTTTTATTCCGTCTCTTAAAAAACTATCTCCTTTTCTTGATGCAGGGGGCTTTCTCAGGGTAGGGGGTCGTATCACCTATTCGGAATTGCCTTACAATTCTAAACATCCACGTCTTTTACCGAAAGATAGTTTGTTTACTAGATTATTAATTGAATATTATCATAAAAAATATTTACATGTAGGGCCGCGCACGCTTCAAAGTATATTATCAGAACAATATTGGATATTATCCGCTCGTAGCATTATTAGATCTGTCTTATCTAAATGCAAGGTTTGTTTTAAAAATAAACCGCCTCTTTTGCAACCAGAGATGGCGCCACTGCCACCGACTCGGCTGCTCCCTCATAAAGTATTTGAGCATGTAGGGGTAGACCTTGGCGGCCCATTTTTTGTTAAAGAGGGCTTGCGCAGAAATGCAAGGGTTTCCAAGTCTTACCTAGCCTTATTCATTTGCTTTTCTACCAAAGCCGTTCATTTAGAACTCCTATCTTCGTTGACGGCCGATTGTTTCCTAGGATGCCTTGACAGGATGGTATCTAGAAAAGGACTATGTCAGACCCTGTACTCTGATCAGGGAACTAATTTTATTGCAGCCAGTAAGCATTTAACAGAAGTACAGAGATTTCTACGCGATAGCGAGGCTATTCTGGATGGTTGTGCTCAACGGCAAATTTCGTGGAAATTCAATGTACCTAGCGCACCCCATATGGGAGGTCTTTGGGAAGCGGGAATCAAAGCTGCTAAATACCATTTAGTACGCTGTGTAGGAGACAGGTCTTTGACATTCGAAGAGCTGTCAACGGTTTTCTGCAAAGTCGAAGCTATCTTAAACTCTCGACCATTGTGTCCATTACCAGCTAGCGATAATCCGGACGAATTTAACGTATTAACTGCGGGACATTTTCTTATTGGAAAAGGTCTAACGGCCGTGCCGGAATATAACCTGGAAGAAGTTCCCGTCAGTAGACTGTCTCTTGGCAGTATATTCAGAAAAGTTCCCAATTATTCTGGAAACGCTGGAGTCGCGAATACTTAAACACTTTGCAACAAAGAGCAAAATGGTTCACATCTAAGGGTAATCTTAATGTGGGCGATTTAGTTCTTATTAAAACGGATAATGCCCCGCCATGTCATTGGCCCTTGGGTAGAATAGAAGTATTACACCCAGGCCCCGATGGTATTGTTCGTTGCGTTACGTTACGCACTCAAAAGAGCAGGTTACAAAGACCTGTGAACAAATTAAGCCCTTTACCTTATGTTGATTAAGAAAATTATCTTTTATTATCCTTTAACTTAGTATCTTATTATCTTATGTATATTTTGTAAGGCTTATATAATAACAATAATTTTAAATACTTCTTTCTAATTTTTCTACTCTTATCCTTCACCGCTTGGAGGAAACCATTATATGGTTTCGGTAGGGGGTGTGTTCAGTTTTTAAACCATAGTTATCCAATTTTTGCAACTGGTAGTATTGAGTTCACTCCTGCTTACTATGGTTCCGTTCCGGCGATCGCTGATTGGCCGAATGCCCGGTGGCACAAGGCACCACCAGCGCTCCTAGCGGTCGGATAACGTATAGACTATCGCCATTATTGTTCGAAACAACGTTCGTTCGTAACGACATCAAAAATCAAAACCTATTACAAAAGAATTGCTCTAGGCGTAGTTCAAGTCCTTTTCTTCATTAGTTTTGCGTTGTGCCGTGCTCAATCAGCTGGAAGAAGACTGCTGCGTAACCTGGACGTTCCAGTAACTGTGAGTAGTTCTTTTTATTGCTTGTTGCCGAATTTGTGTAACTATTGGTAAAACTGAACATATTTAGGTCCTTCGAGATAAGAATCCCCCAGTATTTATGTATATTATTTATAAAAATATTCATCAGTACAGTACCCATAACACAAGCTATGCTTAAATTGGGGCTAGATGGCGATGTGTGTATTGTCGTAGTATATTTATTATATTTATTATTTATTTATATTTACATAAATTATGTATTTGTGTATTTTAAAAATGATTGGGCGTTTTTGCATGGAGCCTGGGACAAGCTTAAAATTTTTGGACATTGACCTAATAAGCTTATTGTTAGTTACGGTTGGTTAGGTTAGCTTAGGTTTAGTTATATTTCAAGAAAATTTATTTCTTTTAATTCCATACTGTCTGAGAAAATTAAATTGACATTATATTGTATTGAATAATATGCACTAGAATCTCTGTAGATATTTATTCAAGTTTTTACTATTAAAATATTGTTTCCCAGATGAGGGCAAGTAAGGTAGGTAAATTAGTGAGGATTATGATTTTCGCGAAAACGACTAAAATACAATCGACTAGACAGACAATCATGACATTGACAGATATCAATAAAATATAAATAAGTTCAATTAATTCCTTTTTTTACTTAAGTACCTTGCTTTTTGTTTAAATTAATTAAAAAACATATGTAGTTTGAAAATAAATTAATATAAATATTACGCTACAGTTTTTAAAAGTATAAACGCGTTTGCTGGCCAGAATAAATAATATTAAATTATTTACTTATAAAAAAAAACACACACTACTAAAATTGCTAAAACTTTGTGTTAAGTAAGGTCGCCTTTATTTAGATAAAGTTTTTATGTTATATCTTCGTTTATGTAAAATTAAGAAGTAAAATGTTTTGCCCCATCTCCTTTCATCAAGATCGGTTCAGTGGCTGAGCTGATCATAAATAATAAACAAACCAACACGCTTTCGCATTTATAATATTAGTTTGAATTTTGTTTAGACTACCTAAGCTACAACATATCTTGCAAGGCTATGGGATGACTGAATGTGGAGAACCTACTTCAGAAATTCGGGCAGTTAAGGGTCCTAGGCCAGGAAGTGTTGGTATGGCTGCACCTGGCATTACCATCAAAGCAAGTATACAATTAAATTATTTACAAAAATTTAACCTGTTTTCGACATAGTACCATCTATGACATGCTGGGAAGGTCACATGTGTGGGATGCAACATCCAGGCCACCTCGTCAATGGTGGGTGCGACTGCTACCAGTGCCGAGCATGCCTAGAGGCGTAAATATGAAAACCTGGATAGGATAGATATTATCAAAAAGGGTTATCGAGTCTACCGGTGATCCTAGAGTGGGCAGTTACCTTGACCAAAGAATAAGTTTGGCCATCCAAAGGGGCAATGCTGTCAGCAACTTAGGAACTGTGAGGTGGTTTCGAAGACGTTTTAGATTTTATTTAGTTTTACATAGTTTATTTTAGGTTATATTTATAAAACAAATGTGAAAATAACCTGTTTTAAATAAAATATATTTATCTCATACTGTTTTCCCATTTTCGATAATATGTCCACAGTAGGAAGAAGAAGTGATTGTGCAAACGAAATATTAGTGGGTATGTAATCTACGTAGTGGTCCTATGGAAGCGAAACACCTAATGGGAATGTTAAGAGTAAAGTCCAATAATTTATTAGTAGTCGAGCTTCTTTTGACTGGGGAAGTAATAGCAGTAGTTACTTACCGGCATCATGCCGAGATTGCCATGCAAATTGTTGCTCTGTTTGTAGGGTATTTTTTCCGGTTACCATTAGGTGAGCCATCTCCTTGGAACGTCAGTTATAACTTTAAAAAAGAAACCCTTACAATTCTTCACCCGATCGGAAATCGATCCCATTACCTCGTGGTTCAAGTTTGAACATGCTAACCTATAGAGCAATGATGTAGTCCATTTATTATTCCGAAACGAGGCTTATTGATTATTTGGCTGTTAGCAACTTTCGTTATGATATTTCAAAGCATCTATAGTATAGGTATATGGTGTAGTGAGTGAGTAAGAGAATATAGTAGTCGCCACCTCTCCTCTTCCCTCGGGTTTCGCACGAGGTGGCTAAGGAAATATAACGGAGAACGGACCGCAGCGTCCTATGTGCCTGAAGTCATATCTACTGAGATGAACAACCCGTCTGCCCAGCGTTGAGATTATGGGTTCTCTAAACCCTCTCGTTTAGAGAGTTTAGTGCAGGACTGGAAAGTTACAGGCTATTGTTGACCATTGATGATAGTACCTATACAATTATTTAGATAAATGTTTTCATTTTAGATAGTCGACCTAAAAAACGACATAAAACTAGGCCCAAACCAATCTGGAGAAATTAGAGTAAGAGGCCCAATGTTAATGAAGGAATACATTGGACTCGACCCATCTATTTATTTGGACGAAGAAGGCTTTTTAAAAACTGGTGACGTTGGATACTATGACGATGATAAGTACTTATACATCGTTGAAAGGATGAAATACTTAATTAATTACCAAGGAAATAAGGTATACTATATTAGGTTCTCGTTTGTTATAGCTCGCAAAAATCAATGAAAGGACAGTTAGTTTTACTATTTAAAAAAAACGCTTACGTACGTCATAGATTTAGATATCTCATCCACGGGGAGTATTAAGGACCAGCCTTGAGATATATCATACGCTTAGTCAACATCTCCTGAGGATGCTACGGTTTTGGAGCGAAACGTGCGTAGAGGGTATATTGCCGAGGATCTGTTTGGTGTGGAGTATACGGATTGAAGTAATTATAAATTACACCATACAGATTCTGCTGCTGTTCGCGGAGTATAGCAAATTAAGCTTAATTTTCATAATACATTATGGAATAGCTGACCCGCGCAACTTCGTCTGCATCTAATCGGTTATTGTCCGTTTTAATATCTTAAAAAAACCAAGAACCTTATTTCAGCGCCACCATTTTATTTCCAAACTGTATGATACGCGGCCGGGCGACCCTCGGTCCCCTCGCACCTCGACCTCGGCTTCTCTTGCTTTTAGCATTTCTATACCCGTCGTAACTTCTAAACGATAGGTCCAACTTGAATAACCACACAACAGACACACACACACACACACACACACACACACACACACACACACACACACACACACACACACTCACACACACACTCACACACACACATAAAAAATATTTACATGTAGGGCCGCGCACGCTTCAAAGTATATTATCAGAACAATATTGGATATTATCCGCTCGTAGCATTATTAGATCTGTCTTATCTAAATGCAAGGTTTGTTTTAAAAATAAACCGCCTCTTTTGCAACCAGAGATGGCGCCACTGCCACCGACTCGGCTGCTCCCTCATAAAGCATGTAGGGGTAGACCTTGGCGGCCCATTTTTTGTTAAAGAGGGCTTGCGCAGAAATGCAAGGGTTTCCAAGTCTTACCTAGCCTTATTCATTTGCTTTTCTACCAAAGCCGTTCATTTAGAACTCCTATCTTCGTTGACGGCCGATTGTTTCCTAGGATGCCTTGACAGGATGGTATCTAGAAAAGGACTATGTCAGACCCTGTACTCTGATCAGGGAACTAATTTTATTGCAGCCAGTAAGCATTTAACAGAAGTACAGAGATTTCTACGCGATAGCGAGGCTATTCTGGATGGTTGTGCTCAACGGCAAATTTCGTGGAAATTCAATGTACCTAGCGCACCCCATATGGGAGGTCTTTGGGAAGCGGGAATCAAAGCTGCTAAATACCATTTAGTACGCTGTGTAGGAGACAGGTCTTTGACATTCGAAGAGCTGTCAACGGTTTTCTGCAAAGTCGAAGCTATCTTAAACTCTCGACCATTGTGTCCATTACCAGCTAGCGATAATCCGGACGAATTTAACGTATTAACTGCGGGACATTTTCTTATTGGAAAAGGTCTAACGGCCGTGCCGGAATATAACCTGGAAGAAGTTCCGGTCAGTAGACTGTCTCTTGGCAGTATATTCAGAAAAGTTCCCAATTATTCTGGAAACGCTGGAGTCGCGAATACTTAAACACTTTGCAACAAAGAGCAAAATGGTTCACATCTAAGGGTAATCTTAATGTGGGCGATTTAGTTCTTATTAAAACGGATAATGCCCCGCCATGTCATTGGCCCTTGGGTAGAATAGAAGTATTACACCCAGGCCCCGATGGTATTGTTCGTTGCGTTACGTTACGCACTCAAAAGAGCAGGTTACAAAGACCTGTAAACAAATTAAGCCCTTTACCTTATGTTGATTAAGAAAATTATCTTTTATTATCCTTTAACTTAGTATCTTATTATCTTATGTATATTTTGTAAGGCTTATATAATAACAATAATTTTAAATACTTCTTTCTAATTTTTCTACTCTTATCCTTCACCGCTTGGAGGAAACCATTATATGGTTTCGGTAGGGGGTGTGTTCAGTTTTTAAACCATAGTTATCCAATTTTTGCAACTGGTAGTATTGAGTTCACTCCTGCTTACTATGGTTCCGTTCCGGCGATCGCTGATTGGCCGAATGCCCGGTGGCACAAGGCACCACCAGCGCTCCTAGCGGTCGGATAACGTATAGACTATCGCCATTATTGTTCGAAACAACGTTCGTTCGTAACGACATCAAAAATCAAAACCTATTACAAAAGAATTGCTCTAGGCGTAGTTCAAGTCCTTTTCTTCATTAGTTTTGCGTTGTGCCGTGCTCAATCAGCTGGAAGAAGACTGCTGCGTAACCTGGACGTTCCAGTAACTGTGAGTAGTTCTTTTTATTGCTTGTTGCCGAATTTGTGTAACTATTGGTAAAACTGAACATATTTAGGTCCTTCGAGATAAGAATCCCCCAGTATTTATGTATATTATTTATAAAAATATTCATCAGTACAGTACCCATAACACAAGCTATGCTTAAATTGGGGCTAGATGGCGATGTGTGTATTGTCGTAGTATATTTATTATATTTATTATTTATTTATATTTACATAAATTATGTATTTGTGTATTTTAAAAATGATTGGGCGTTTTTGCATGGAGCCTGGGACAAGCTTAAAATTTTTGGACATTGACCTAATAAGCTTATTGTTAGTTACGGTTGGTTAGGTTAGCTTAGGTTTAGTTATATTTCAAGAAAATTTATTTCTTTTAATTCCATACTGTCTGAGAAAATTAAATTGACATTATATTGTATTGAATAATATGCACTAGAATCTCTGTAGATATTTATTCAAGTTTTTACTATTAAAATATTGTTTCCCAGATGAGGGCAAGTAAGGTAGGTAAATTAGTGAGGATTATGATTTTCGCGAAAACGACTAAAATACAATCGACTAGACAGACAATCATGACATTGACAGATATCAATAAAATATAAATAAGTTCAATTAATTCCTTTTTTTACTTAAGTACCTTGCTTTTTGTTTAAATTAATTAAAAAACATATGTAGTTTGAAAATAAATTAATATAAATATTACGCTACAGTTTTTAAAAGTATAAACGCGTTTGCTGGCCAGAATAAATAATATTAAATTATTTACTTATAAAAAAAAACACACACTACTAAAATTGCTAAAACTTTGTGTTAAGTAAGGTCGCCTTTATTTAGATAAAGTTTTTATGTTATATCTTCGTTTATGTAAAATTAAGAAGTAAAATGTTTTGCCCCATCTCCTTTCATCAAGATCGGTTCAGTGGCTGAGCTGATCATAAATAATAAACAAACCAACACGCTTTCGCATTTATAATATTAGTTTGAATTTTGTTTAGACTACCTAAGCTACAACATATCTTGCAAGGCTATGGGATGACTGAATGTGGAGAACCTACTTCAGAAATTCGGGCAGTTAAGGGTCCTAGGCCAGGAAGTGTTGGTATGGCTGCACCTGGCATTACCATCAAAGCAAGTATACAATTAAATTATTTACAAAAATTTAACCTGTTTTCGACATAGTACCATCTATGACATGCTGGGAAGGTCACATGTGTGGGATGCAACATCCAGGCCACCTCGTCAATGGTGGGTGCGACTGCTACCAGTGCCGAGCATGCCTAGAGGCGTAAATATGAAAACCTGGATAGGATAGATATTATCAAAAAGGGTTATCGAGTCTACCGGTGATCCTAGAGTGGGCAGTTACCTTGACCAAAGAATAAGTTTGGCCATCCAAAGGGGCAATGCTGTCAGCATCTTAGGAACTGTGAGGTGGTTTCGAAGACGTTTTAGATTTTATTTAGTTTTACATAGTTTATTTTAGGTTATATTTATAAAACAAATGTGAAAATAACCTGTTTTAAATAAAATATATTTATCTCATACTGTTTTCCCATTTTCGATAATATGTCCACAGTAGGAAGAAGAAGTGATTGTGCAAACGAAATATTAGTGGGTATGTAATCTACGTAGTGGTCCTATGGAAGCGAAACACCTAATGGGAATGTTAAGAGTAAAGTCCAATAATTTATTAGTAGTCGAGCTTCTTTTGACTGGGGAAGTAATAGCAGTAGTTACTTACCGGCATCATGCCGAGATTGCCATGCAAATTGTTGCTCTGTTTGTAGGGTATTTTTTCCGGTTACCATTAGGTGAGCCATCTCCTTGGAACGTCAGTTATAACTTTAAAAAAGAAACCCTTACAATTCTTCACCCGATCGGAAATCGATCCCATTACCTCGTGGTTCAAGTTTGAACATGCTAACCTATAGAGCAATGATGTAGTCCATTTATTATTCCGAAACGAGGCTTATTGATTATTTGGCTGTTAGCAACTTTCGTTATGATATTTCAAAGCATCTATAGTATAGGTATATGGTGTAGTGAGTGAGTAAGAGAATATAGTAGTCGCCACCTCTCCTCTTCCCTCGGGTTTCGCACGAGGTGGCTAAGGAAATATAACGGAGAACGGACCGCAGCGTCCTATGTGCCTGAAGTCATATCTACTGAGATGAACAACCCGTCTGCCCAGCGTTGAGATTATGGGTTCTCTAAACCCTCTCGTTTAGAGAGTTTAGTGCAGGACTGGAAAGTTACAGGCTATTGTTGACCATGGATGATAGTACCTATACAATTATTTAGATAAATGTTTTCATTTTAGATAGTCGACCTAAAAAACGACATAAAACTAGGCCCAAACCAATCTGGAGAAATTAGAGTAAGAGGCCCAATGTTAATGAAGGAATACATTGGACTCGACCCATCTATTTATTTGGACGAAGAAGGCTTTTTAAAAACTGGTGACGTTGGATACTATGACGATGATAAGTACTTATACATCGTTGAAAGGATGAAATACTTAATTAATTACCAAGGAAATAAGGTATACTATATTAGGTTCTCGTTTGTTATAGCTCGCAAAAATCAATGAAAGGACAGTTAGTTTTACTATTTAAAAAAAACGCTTACGTACGTCATAGATTTAGATATCTCATCCACGGGGAGTATTAAGGACCAGCCTTGAGATATATCATACGCTTAGTCAACATCTCCTGAGGATGCTACGGTTTTGGAGCGAAACGTGCGTAGAGGGTATATTGCCGAGGATCTGTTTGGTGTGGAGTATACGGATTGAAGTAATTATAAATTACACCATACAGATTCTGCTGCTGTTCGCGGAGTATAGCAAATTAAGCTTAATTTTCATAATACATTATGGAATAGCTGACCCGCGCAACTTCGTCTGCATCTAATCGGTTATTGTCCGTTTTAATATCTTAAAAAAACCAAGAACCTTATTTCAGCGCCACCATTTTATTTCCAAACTGTATGATACGCGGCCGGGCGACCCTCGGTCCACTCGCACCTCGACCTCGGCTTCTCTTGCTTTTAGCATTTCTATACCCGTCGTAACTTCTAAACGATAGGTCCAACTTGAATAACCACACAACAGACACACACACACACACACACACACACACACACACACACACACACACACACACACACACACTCACACACACACACTCACACACACACACGCACGCACGGACGCTGCTGCTTTTGCTGTAAAAAGTAAAAAGTACCTTTGTCACTTTCAGGTCCTCAACTATGCCTATCCAAAACCACGTCAATCTAAACTCCGTTGTTTGGATACGACAATTATATTTATCAGATCTTCATTAAAATTAAACAATACATGGTTGATAGTATACACTTTCAAATAAAAAAATAATTATCAAAATCGGTTCAAATTTAACGAAACTATGAAGTAAAATTGATAAAAAATTTCATCCCATTTCCCACAGGACACCTATTGTTGATCGGGATAAAAAGTAGCCTATATGTTGACCTGGAATATCAGCTACCGCTATACCGAATTTTATTTAAATCTGTTGAGTAGTTTTCACGTGATGCCCGGACAGACAGACAGACAAAAATTAAATAAAAATCTGTTTTGGACTCAATATTGATTATAAACCATCCCCCGGTAAAAAAATTCAAAAATATTAAATGTACAGAAATCTTCCAGTTACAGTTTTATTATAAGTATAGATTTCCGCAAAGTAACGCCTGCTTCTATCCAACATACACTTGTAGTTTGAACGTGTCCATTGGCCACTATATACCCATTTCCGGACTAAAACATTTGTATTTACCGGTTAAAGTGCTTTGTTGAAACTGTGTGTCTCATTGTTAAGCAGAATTTGTAATTGTTATTTTATTTATAACGTTTATAAAAACAATATGCATAAATAAGATGTACTAGAAGAATAGTAACATATTAAATCAATGTACTAGACAGTATGTCGACATCAACTCGCATATTTTAGGTGGACACGATTTTTCGTAGTAATAACATGTTTATACTTTCTCTTTTCATTGGTTGCTATTCACAGATTGCACCATTACAACTCGAAAATTTACTGGAAATGCATCCAAACGTTCTTGAAGCCAGTGTTATTGGAAAACCAGACCCTGATGACGGAGAAATACCAATGGCTTTTGTAGTAAAGAGGCTAGAATCAGAGGTCACGGAGGAAGAGTTGTTAGATTATCTAGCTTCAGAAGTGAGTGTACAAAATCTTGCAACTATTGAAAATAATTATTTAAAGAGTGTATATTGCACACTGTCGATTCCAGGTGCCCAAATATATGCAACTAAAAGGAGGAGTAAAGTTTATAGACAAACTTCCTAGGAGCCCCAGAGGAAAAATTCTACGGCGTCATTTAGGAGAAATGTTAAATCAATTTCCTTAACTCCATTTAAATTTTAGTTGGCTTAATTTTTTTTTGAAATATTTACTACTCATATTTAATTTTGTAAAAATAAAAATATTTCGGTCCACTATTAAAATACCATAATAATTATAAATGAAAAATATGTACATAATTATTAGTTTATTTCCTACACAATATTTATTTATATCAAGATATTCGAATTAACGTAACGAATCTACGGAATTTAATTTTATCGTTAATATTTAAATTATTAAAATATAAAAGGGCTTTTTGGTCCGATTGGCGCAGTTTGCAGCGACCCTGCTTTCTGAGTCCAAGGCCGTGGGTTCGATTCCCACAACTGGAAAATGTTTGTGTGATGAGCATGAATGTTTTTCAGTGTCTGGGTGTTTATATGAATATTATAAGTATTTATGTATTATATTCGTAAAAATATTCAACAGCTATCTTAGTACCCATAACACAAGCTACGCTTACTTTGGGGCTAGGTGGCGATGTGTGTATTGTCTTAGTATATTTATTTATTTAATGCTAGTAGATAGTTTAATGGGACGTCTATACACCCTTACAGGTTAGCCCGCTACAATCTTAGATTACTCATCATCACCAGGTGAGATTGCCGTCAAAGGCTAAATTGTCATTAAATAAACAAAAAACACAGAGAATGAGCTTCACCATCATCATCCTAAGTACTGCTAGTATTGCTAATCATTATTTAAAAATATAATTGTGATAGAGCTATTTTCGGCATTCTAATGGAATTTATATTACTTGCACTAGCACTTACCCTTTCATGTATTTTTTCATTTAGGTAGTTGTTGAATAAATAAGAGAAAACGTATTTTTTTTCAAGCATCGCTTTATTTTATACACATTTGGCAGTTTCATTTTGTAGCAAGTAAATTATTACAAAACTTTCTATATTTCTATAAAGTATGTTCTAACTTGTCTAACATTTACAGCATAATCATATCTTTCGGCCATTCAATATTAAATAAAATAAAAATATATAAAAATGAGAACATTTACATACGAAAAGGTAAAAATGACTTACTTATTTCTTACCCAATATCTTACAATGTAATGTTTCTTAAGCACTACGAAAGTATAAATAATCAATATATAATCATTTCTAATAATGGTAATATTAGAAATGATTTCTAATAAAATAATAACGGTGGTAGAATCACTACAAACAGACAGACTTGACGTTTCAAAAGTGCTTATATTAGGCCTACTTGAAATAAATGAATTTTGAATTTGAATTTTGAATTTTGAATTTGAATTTAATATGCTTGAAGAACCTATGCTTAAAAAATTATATTGTAAAGTCGATGGCTGGGTGAGTATATCCAAAAAAGGCGTTATATAAGTAGTTATTCGATGATGGCTTTATAATTTAAAAAAAATGTACAACACAACTTCTTTAATTGACATAATATTAAATAACTTAAGTTATGCATTATCCCAGAGTACTTAGAAGTATTTTAAAACTCGCGTGACTTAATGGTGATCGTAGGTTTTAGTTTTATTTGAGGTGTTTTGGTTTTACATCCATGCAACAGACGTCCAAAAACTCTTATTAAATGATACTGATAAAGATTGCATTTGTTTAATATTTGACCTTTGCTGTGACGTGCGGTAAAGACAGATAAGAATGCTTTGTCACCAGCCCTATCTTCCGCGGGTATCGTTCAATGCGAGTGGGGGAAAATGAATGAGGACGGTCAGCAGCGTTCTCTGTGGTACTACTACTATTCATTGCGATCACCAAACCATCTGCCCAGCGTGGTGATTTTGGGCAAACCCTCTTGTTGTAGAGGCTTTAGTCCAGCTGTGCCTGCTATACGCTATTGATAGCACAGATAAATAAAATATATTTCATACGATAAACGCTAATAAGTGGATCGTCATATTATAATGTAAGTTATGTAGGTAAATAATTCTTCTTATAATCGAAAGTTAAACTCTGGATTTATATTTTTTCAAAATCATACATCTGGCTATAAGATATTACAAAATATTCACGCTATGTTCATTAACGTTAACTATCTTACATTCGTTAGTTTTGTATAACATTGACTAAGTATTTGGTGTGCAACTTATTTCATACGTATGAAGATTTGATCAAAACTCGATATCAAGATAAAGCGATTTTACATAATAAATATATAAAATATTCTGCACTAAATGCAATCACAAGATTATTTAGAAAGAAACAAGCACATAATTATAAGCTAGTGTACTAATTTACTAATGTGCGTACCGAACATAAAGTAATATTGATCTCATACATTTATTGTCTGTTCAGCCACAAACAAAATAATTAATATAGGAACTTATAACTGTATTTAAAAACATATTTATTTACATCACAGTTATAAACAGAGCATTTGTGTCGCTGCGCTTATCACAATTAGTATTAAACATAATAGTTTGTCTTTTTTCGTCGCTGCATTTTCTTCGTAAAAATCTGTAAAAGAAAATTTTCGTTAGCAAATTTTTTATTAAAGCGGAGAACAGGTCTGCAGGGATTATGAATTTCGAGTTTAGGCGCATTAATGCAAATGTGCTGTAAATTTTAAATTTGAGCCTCGCGCGCTAATTAGTCATTGTAATGAGTTCTAGGCTGAGATTATAAGAGGCTAAAGAAATATGGCGTAAAATTAATTATTTATTTCTTGCTTATCCAAGTAATGTTTGCTCGTGAATCTGTTATTTCCATATAATTATATTTGGGAAAACATAAATGGAAATATTATCTATATCTTTAATTAGTTACTTCGCTTTTCACTTTTTCGGTAATTACTGACTTTTACGGATAAATACGTCAGTTTACTTGCTGTTTGCCTACAACTGGAGCGCGACGTGACTGGGTTCGAACTTCGAAACTAAAACGCAGTCTCTCGATGAGTTTTTTTTCCACTAATTTCAAGAAAATTTTGCTTAATAATGTACATCGAAAAACGATTTACTGAGAAATTTGGTCAAGAATCTTTGTTTTGAAAAACTTTAAAGATAGTTATATAGTATTAATAGACGGAACAAGCAGATGGCCTAAGGACAAGATTTCATCGACCTAAGGCTTAAAAATAATAGTAGGTAGGTATTTGTTGAATATTCAATTTCTTAAGCCCTGACCAATTTTCTTCATCTGAGTAGGTATCTAATGTACATCGTTTCTTCTCAATGCTTTGCGCCTTTGTTGAAATAAATCGCGCTTGGCTGGCACACCTTGAAGCTATAAATTTAAAATGTGTCGTAGTATCGAATCCGGATATACCTGCGTACTTTGTAAATTGTTTTATTTAACTCACTAGTAAAATTGTATAGTTGTAAAGAATTACAATGTAACGTTGTAGTACATTTTGCAAAGCTTTACTATTATCCAAAACTTTTAAAGCTCCTGTTTGACATACAGAAATGAACCATTGAAACCCGTAAAGTGCGTAATATTATCCGTGTTGTGTGGCGAGCAAAACTGCGGTTATCGATTATCCCTCATTTTGAAGTCTTTGCTTTTATTTGACGGAAATTGAAATAGCAGAACATAGTCCAGTATTATTTCCTTAATGACTTTGTAAGTGATATTTCGCTGTCCAAACTTAAGTTATAACCGAAAGGAAGAGAACAATCGAGGCATAGCCGGTAGC
The DNA here is from genome assembly GCF_905163445.1 of Pararge aegeria. Taxonomy (NCBI): domain Eukaryota; kingdom Metazoa; phylum Arthropoda; class Insecta; order Lepidoptera; family Nymphalidae; genus Pararge; species Pararge aegeria. The sequence continues at coordinate 10,902,839 of NC_053189.1, forward strand.
TGTAATAATGATATTTCTGAATTCTTTGAACTTGATCTCAAATCAAAGGAAGCGACGGATTAATCAAGAATGAATTGTAACTGAACTTCCTGAGAAACTTACACTCAAAACTGGATTTATAATTTTGTTTAGGATTTTATAGGAAATAATTTTTATTATTATAATCTATGACAAGTGACTAAGACTGAACTACAATATGAATGTATTAGAGAATCAGCGTTCTATTCGTAGAAATAGTGCCGCGGATTCTGTCGTACACAAATCTCTAAACGGAACCAAATTGTCAACTTTAAATGAAACTTTAGTAACTTCTGTTATTTGGGCTCATTGCTTGACTTGCTTCCCATCCATATAAAAATTTCATCATCATCATTCTTAACCTATTACCGTACCATTACAATTATCCACTTTCTCTCAGAATAAAAATGGGTATTTTTTCTCAGAATGAGAATGGTTTAGGCCTTAGTAATCCACGCTGGCCCAGTGTAGATTTGGAAACCTATTATGCGCTTGAAAACATTAGAAATAACTCTCAAGCATGAACATTTCCGCACGATGTTTTCCTTCACCCACCCAAATGATATTAATAAATATCTCAGAACGCACATAACTCTAAAAGTTTAAGGTGCGTTTCGGGGATCGAACTCGGCCACCCAGAGAGGAAGGCCGACTTTTTAACCATTCGGCTATCATGCCATTTTTTGTAAATAAGTAACGTTTACAAACTTACCCGTTGCAAATTTTTCGTGACTTAAAATAATACGTTACCAAAATCTCTAATTTGTTCACCAAACGCTTCACCTTGGAATGTAGAGCTGACAGCATCGTTCGTTTGTACTATTTGAAGTTGACCTGCAAGTGAAAATACTATATAAGATACTCAATAAGAAACTACTACTTTTGCTACTAAAACTACAAATTTAAAATAACACTTCTTTAAGCTAAGGTATTAGGGGCTAATTCAATGTTGTTGGACGAAACGTAAATTATTTTAATTGAAACACAGCAACATGTGAAATTTCACACCACAACACGTATGTACGTTTCGACAATATGATTCGTCGAAACGTACAAAGACGAAAACACAGCTAAAGTTATTTAGTTTATTAACTAAATAAACGAACCCTTTTTCCTGATCGTTTGATTATCCAAAACAGATTTCAGCGTGGTCGTGAAGACAGACGGTGGAGCAGGGATTTCTAAAAATAGACATGAAAATTCAGTATATTTTCCAATTTAAAATAAATTCAGATTTAAAAATGTGGACAAGTACCATCCAGTTTGATGATGCCATCCGTCTCGCCCAAAGAGTTCTTCGCGATACACTTGTAAAATCCGAAATCTTCTTTGGTGATATTGCGAATCTTGAGCATCATAAATTTGTTGTAGCCGCTATCCACCGGGAACGCTTCGTACTTGCCACCTACAATTTCCATTTCTACTTAAATATAAAACCTGTGTCTGTGTTTACAAATCCAATTTAAATTTTAGCATTTTATTGAAACAGAATATTATGCCTTTCCAATTTGATGTTTGTAGTGTAGTATTGTGAAGTTAAAACCTAACCTAACCTAAGAATGGACCTATATAGAACCTATGTTGGTATATCTAGTACCTATATAGTCCATTCTTATTTTCTTCCCTTATTGTGTAAACAATCCTTGCAATAATTTTTAGTAATACTAATAAAAAATACGAAATTATATATTCACGAAATTTTTAAAACACACCTTGATCTAAAAGATAATGCTAAGAATTTTTACAAAACTAGTAAAGTTAGTTGGATGTTAACAACACTATAAATTGCGTAAAAAAATTATTGTCAAAAATAAACCGACTTTGTTAAACAACAAAAAGCAAGAAATAAATATTTTCTACATCGTTTTTAAGTGGGTGCAAAGTATAATGTATAACTGCTCGGTAGGTACTCTCCTTGTTAGGTACCTACTATGAAATAGGAAACTATATATAAAGTAGGTATATCTAAAACTATACAAGTAATTTTACATTTTACTTGACAAAAATTTGCTTTTTTTTTCATTTTAGGTAGGTTAACTCAGCTACAGACAAGTCCAAACAGAAAAAAAATTGGCATTTGTTTTGTTTCCTCATTAAAAACCATAAACTAGCTGACTTTTTTTATTAAATGGCGAAAGTTAAATGGCGAATGTAAATCTTAAGGTCGCGGGTTCGTACTACGAACGCTCGACTAAAAATAATCATTTCCACCCCTAGCATAACTTTCATGCTTACTTTAACACGGGGGAGATTCGTTATAAAAAGAGCTAAGGCCCTAAAAGTTAGGCTTTTTTGTTAACAGAGAGTTTCGTGTTTTAGAAGAAAATACATGTGGTCTTTTACAGTAATTTTTCACAAAAATTCAAAAACGAAAAGAATATAATAATAAGCCACCGAGTCCACTACAGTGTCTGTTATCAATTTTAGTTTCTTAACTATTAAGATAGGGCCGTTAGCAGTAAATAAGTTGGGATGAGTTTGGATCAGTACCGGAAATACGTGATTTTGTATTTTGTATTAAGCAACCCGACTTATTGCCAATCCTATAAGGAGTATAATTTTAATAATGTGGACAATCTTGTTTCAGAATTATTATCACCCTTAGTTTAAAGTTAACAAGGGGTGTCTTCATAAACTGTTATTTTAAATTCATACTGCTATAAGCAAAGATAGTAAGTCTATTCTTCTTCCTACAATGCCGCATCTAACGAAGGTCAGGAATCGTTCTGGCAACCTGAACTTTGGACACAGCAGCTTTGAATAGCTACTAGGTGCTTTTAATCAGCCAAGTGCGCAGGCTCTACATCCAGGATGTTCATCTCCTTCCCAAGCATAATCAGTTGTGTAAGATATATCTTGGAACCAAGTATATTGCCTCAAATATAGTAAGCCCCCAGTAGGTAGTGTACCGCTTTGATAGTTATGAAATAAATGGACCGTTAAGAAACAAATGGGGTGCAATCGTGTGATAGGGTACTACGATATTCACATAAAGGGGCAAGTTTGTGGTCTTAAAACGTAGGTATGGGAGAATGGGCATTTAAATTTACTGCTTTCAGATTTATGCCTGTTAACCACGACGGCGCCACGTGTTTGCAGTTCAATTATTTGTCTTTGAATATTAGACTTTATCTTCTTATTGGATTGAGTGCTTATAATGAGGGCCTATTTGAAATTAAAATTTAGAATTTGATTAAAATCCACTACACGCGAACCGATAGACAAGAAATATAAGCGTAGATACAATTTATGATATTACTACTAGGCATTTTCACCGCTTAATATAGTTACTAATTCCTTTGTGCATAATAACTGCAGAGGTGGAACATTGTCAAAAAAGTTTACAAAAACACGCAGAGTTTGCAGAAGTTAATTTCCCTTGCAAACGGGGCCGTCGCTGGTGTAAAGTGAAAAGTTTACCGTCGGACAGCCAGAACTACGGTACCTACCGTAGAAATTTTGATACACTTTTGTATTAATACAAATTATGTTGATTGTATTTACCATTATAGCAATTAGGACTGAAGTTTTAAAAACCCTTTTTCATAAGCTATAATATACTGTATTAGCTGGGATTGTTTATTTATCGAGACTTAAATGGTAAACTATTATATACTAGCGTACCGCAGCGCCATCTGTCAGGCTAATTTGTAAATCAAAACCAACCAGGGTGCCACCAAAACGTATACCAAAAAAATCCATTCCAGCCGTCTAGGAGGAGTTCAGTGACACACACGCACATAAGAAATATATATATAAAGATTGTAAATTATATATTTTTTTGTACTATGTCTTGAAGCTTTTTAAACTCTTATTATTAACAGAACATCATTGATAGGCACGTCTTCGTAGGTAGGTACGTGGATATGATTCATGTAACTTGTTAAAAATACAGATACAGATATACTGATAAAAATAATTAATTGAATATTTACAACTAAGTCGTGACAACATCCCACGTTTTTGAAGGAATATTGTATTGTGTAATGTTATTAGCTATTAAAGTTATAGGTAATTTTAAACACTTTATAGTTATCGTTAATAATGCGTAATCGATTTCACCCAACCGTGCCATTTAGGGTACGTAATTAACGAGTGGCAGAAGTCAGATATTAATCCACTCTCTGTGATAGCTGGTAAGCAAGTTAAGCAAGTTACTTTAGAGTGTTATCTAGTTTTAACGTATAGTAAACTGAGTACAGAGACTACGAAGAAAGGTGTGGATAAATTATGGTCACACGCTTTTTGTATGACAATTGTTTTGCGCGCCTGTCCTAACTTCTCAAAGCACTCTGCCAAATGACAAAAGCGTTTTGTATCGTTTGAAGTGCAAGAAAGAGTAAACTTTGAGTACTAATTCGAATATAATAGATATTCGAATTACATTGTTAAGGGAATAAATCTCATATTTTCTGAGAGACAGTTATAACGTTTTCCCTTACTAAAGGAATAAAAACCTTTATATATTTCCATTCCACAGCATTCCTTTGAACGCCTGAATAGCCACAATGTCGCTTCCTCGGCTTCGAACACGAACTATTTTCATTATCAGCCCATAAATCAATGATGAATCGTGGTATTATATTTGACAGAGACACATGTTATTTAAGCCGGCATGATGAATGTATTGCGGCAGTTCTATTGTGTTCGTCGATAACAAGTTGAGATTTAAATATACGAGTATCTATACGAGGTTCGTAGTGGATTTTGATAGATCGCTGTTGTAGTTTGTATCTCGTTATTATTCATTAGTTCGTGATATAATAATAGTGTATTATTATTGCCTGATAATATGTAGATTGATCGATGAACGCACATACATACAATTATTGACCTGTTATGGAAATAAGAATTGACACAGATTATAATGAAAAATTCTCAGTTTTATTTCAGAGTTTACACTTTTGTGAGTGGGTATATTCATCTGTATGAGTTCATAATATAATTTCGAAATGCAAAGAAGTGTGTCTGTTATTATGTTGTTATTGTTATGTTCAAGTTTGTTATCTATGTTCGACTTAATCGTTGAACCGAGATGAAATTTGGTATACACGTAATTTACACCCTGTAGATGGATTGCAAAGTGGTTCCATTACATATTTATTACCGAAAAACTGCTGGTAAAAGGCGTAAGTTTCCAACTAGCTATGTGCCCGCGACTTCATTCGTGTTTGTTTCGGTTTTTTTAAGAATTCCGCAGGAACCGTTTACTTTCCTGAGTATAAATGCAAGCTAATGCAAATTTTTGTAAAGACCGGCATTGCTGCTAAGCCGTATATAAGTAACAAAATCCTGTCGGTTCCGAAATTTTTTATATGCATTTTAAATTAACAAAATTGATGTTTTAAAATTGCTCGGAAACCGTCCTCCGTTGATTTTCCTGTATTGTGAGTATACTATGTTGCAAGTATTTTTTTATCTAGATTTGTCAAGATAGTTGCAGTGGTTGCGATGAACATATTTAACAAGCAAATAAGTAAACACACATAGAGACACTTTAGCATATAAACTTCGATTAGCTGTTGCCCTCGACCAATTTAATTCTGCAAAAACCTTGCTAAAACCGATTGTTTTCCCGACTTATAAGTCGATCGCCAAGTTGCAGGCTATCGCTATGTAAAATTTCATCAAGATCGGCGTATCCGTTGATTTGTACAAATAAACAAACCTTTTTATAGTTGGCGGACAAAAAATATTGTTGAGTGTGTACGAGAATAAAACGGATCGGACAATATGGAAGCGCTCTAACAATAGTCAAAACGATAAATTTATTTAGTATGACAATAATATCCGTCGGTTATGACAAGGAGTGTAATATATTCAAACAAATCTCACCGGAAATGATCATGTCTCCGCGGTCCGTGGTCCAGTAGTTAATTGAGGAAGGGTACGCTTCCGTATGACATTCTAAAGTTACGTCTTGGCCGACATAGGCCCCTTCCAGTTGATTTGGTATCGACAGCATTGGTGGAACTATGACAAAAAGCCTGTATAAAAATCTTAGTATTTTTTTGTAGTTATAATTTGCGGACCAAGCACCGGGTATAAAATGAAAAACTATTGCCTAGAAACCTATCAAAACATCGCACGCAAGGAACACGTCGTACAAAGTGCCCTGTGTATAAATAAACCTGAGGTGTAGTAGGCTCATATGCCTGTAATTACACCGGCAAACTAATAATTTAAAAAACAAAAAAAATTATACTTTTCTAACCATCAAAATTTTTAGCACTTTACAAATATGCGATATTAATTGCAATTAATGTTGAAGTAATGAGTATTTGTTTCACTTGCACGGGATGGGTTCCATTGTAAGTTTCATTGTAAATAAAAATAAATTAGAAATTGTCGCGATTTTCTATGTTTATAGCGACAATAAAAATACCCACTCTGTAACCACCGCACCAATAAAATGAAAATTTAAACTCTCTACCTATTGCGGTTTATGAGATACAGCCCGCTGATACCTACACGGACGGACAGATAAGAATCTCAAAACAAGAACCTATTCTACTTTTTTGATTTAGGTTTTACATTTTGAGATCTACCAACATTATACTCACATTGAACCATGAGCATGATCCGTTTGCTTATCGAAGGGGGCACTCCATTTGATGCGATACACAAGTAGGCTCCCATGTGTAGTCGAGACACTTTTGTTATGGTAAGCGTCTCCCCATCCACCACGCTTACTGGCAATAAAAATGTAGTATTAAACTTTATAGAGTTCACTTTCAGAGTAGAGAATAGATCTAGAGAGAGGACTTTCTATAGGCCTACTACAGTATGCCCATTGAGCTTATACTGCTCACAATCTACCGAACGATTTAATCTCTTCGTCATTAGTTGTATATTTTGGCTTTATAAAGGTTAAAAATTACTACAAAAACGTACATGCTTCGAATTAATAATGTACGATACCAAACGGTATTCTTTAAATGAGATATGATGATATTAAACTAAGTACAGTAGAAGCACGCTTGGCTTTTGTGGGTTCAGAATTAGGGACATTGTTTCAGTTACAATTAGCGTATTAAATATCACCGTCATTTTTTTTTTTGTTTTCACAAAGTAACTTCTAAGTTAGTTTATTCAATCGTATTTTTATACGTTACGTTTTCATTTTTGTAATATGATGAAATAGGCCGTATATATTTTTTGTGTAGCCTAGAATAAATATGAGTGTTATTAGAAGTTAAAATTCTAGTGTAAAGAAATTCTAATATCGATTAAGAATCAAAATTAATTGGCCTAGTGACGTGGAAAAGGGTTCGTGGATTAATATTAAAAACAATAATCGACGAAACTTACCAGATTCGCCGTTATAATTAAAGTCTTGACCGTCCTCCCTCCTCCACATAACATAAGGCTCGGGGTAACCCGAGGCGCGACACACCAAGGTCACGTCGGTGGCTTCCCTCACCACCATATCCGTGGACGTCATGTTGTCGATGATCGATGGGGGAACTGGACATGTCGATAAGTAATTACGGTGTTTGCTTCAAATTTCGATAATGCTTTTTTTGTTATACTTATAATAATAGTTACCGAGCTGTATAATATTCATAGTTTGTTAGAAGGTAGTGTTGCATAGTTACGATAGTGCAAATCAAACGATCGCGTTGATTAAGCAATATTCATTCAATTGGGTATCTGGAGTAAATAATTAATATACTTATATACTACGTACTTATATACTACGACAACGCATACATCGCCATCTAGCCCAAAAGTAAGCGTAGCTTGTGTTATGGGTACTGAGATGACTGATGAATATTTTAATGAATAATATACATATAAACACCCAGACACTGATTAAAATACATGCTCATCACACAAACATTTTCGATTGATGTGGGAATCGAACCCACAGCCTTGGACTCAGAAAGCAGGGACGCTGCAAACTGCGCCAATCGGCCGACAAAAAATTCTCTTCAAATTAGTATATCGAACTGTACTCATTAACTTATTCCCTTGCTTCTCGTGCTAAGCACAAATCGCCGGTTCCAGTCATTATGACGAATACTTGACACTGATCATTAACTATGAGTTGGAGTCAGGGCTTAAAATTTAGCTGATATTTCGTACCGGTAAAGGTATAGAGTGAACAAAGTTTTATTTCTACAACCGAACTAAACTACCGACCGAACTAAAGATCGATTTTCATGTGTGAGCGGTGACCGAGTTGATTGGCCGCTCGTATTCAGTCCAGCACTTAACAGCGCAACAGCAAGAAACTTTTTTTTTGATCTTGACTTGGTATGTTATGATTGGAGTTAGAACTTTTAACTTCTAAACTTAATTGGTCCTTGTCTTACGTTAGCTGTTATTACCAGTGTCAGTATTGCAATCTTGTGCAAAAATGAGCACACAAAACGCAATAGTAAAGAACATCTTCTATACTGCATTGCTTTATCTTGAAAGGCATAAAATGTGAGCCTATTATTGTAAATTGCCATGAAGTCTGTTCGAATGGAATCTGAACCAAGTGAATCCCAATACCTATCTATTTTATCTTGGCATTCTAAGAACCACTTTTATTATTCACTAAGGTAAAATATGTTAATGATTTTAAGTTTAAGTACAAATTAAATAAAGGAGCAAAGGTTAAATTTATTTATTATTTTAATCGTAGATAAAAAGGGTAGTTGGTTTATTTGTGTAATTTTTTACCTATTGTAAGTCTATTGAAATGGATAAATTGCGGAGGAAGTCTTTTTGCGCCTGGATCATTGTTCTTGGAAGTTAAAATGAATCCTTCTAAATTGAAATGAAAAGTTTGAGATTCACGGGGTATACTTTAACATTCAAATCAGGGTTTAACTCGCTTTGCGGACTTGGGAGTGATAAAAATATTTTATTACTTCTAAAAGCTGGGTTCTGATGTTCTTCAATTGCTTTAAATATAAGTAAATCTTTAGTCTACGTAATAGTCGTAAAGATACCTATAGTTATCGAAATGTTACTACGAGTATGAAGACTCATTGGTAATATTTGGCTAAAGATACCTATAGTTATCGTATGACGCACTGGGGATTTGTTTTTATAAAACACAAGTTATTAACTCAACGGGCGACTCAAATAACGTTCCTTCGCTTGCCTTCTTTAACTAAGAAAAATTTGAGTTTTATAACATTCACCGATAAATTAAATTATTTCTTACAATTTGAATATCATCAATTAAGTTGTATATGGCGTGGAATAGACTACCATAAAATAACTAGTTCGAGTAATTTATCCAGAAAAATAATCTTGCTTTATCCGTCCCATCTCACAATGTGCATTTTGTCAACTGTTTTCTTTAAACACCTTCTTGGATTATTGGGATCTCAGTGGTAAAGTGACGTTCTCATATGTGTTTGCTATTCGACAAAATGGTATGTGATCAGAAATATTTTATATATAATACTACTATAATACTACGATATTAGTTTTGGTTCAGAAGCTTTGAAACAGCTTTAAAGATTGTTGCTAAATATTTTAGTACAACGTTTTAGAATGTTAAACTTCTGTGAGGAATATCCCAATATAATCCTACAGCTAGCTAATATAAATCATAAGAATAAAATTCTTAACGCTTCGTCTCGTCTAAATTTTGTTTGACGAAGTTTTGCCAAGAAATATCAAAGTCAAGTATATTCGTGTAGGTAGGTGTTTTGCCTCGATAATAACTTACTTACTTAATTACCTAATTAAGGATGGTAATATATTGTGTCACTTGTTTGCTACAAAGAGAAATGTTGACGAAAATGTTTCAAGTACAAATTAGTGAATAATACGACAGTAACATCAACTTAGCTTAAATTGTTTGCTTATCTAGATTATCCTCGTTTACTCAAATATCATAACAGACATTTCTCAAAATAGTGCTATACTCTTCCACAGAGAATACTTTGAATAGGATAGCAATATCTGGATAACTGCTCGTTTAGTTAAGCTTTCTGAATCGTAAATTAGATTTTCTTCGCTATACAAGGTATGATAGATACTTATGATGATAAATGTTTATAAAGGTCGCGTCTCGTAAAAAGACCTTTATGAAAATTAAGCTTAATTTGCTATACTCCGCGAACAGCAGGAGAATCTGTATGGTGTAATTTATAATTTCTAATTTCAATCCGTATAATCCACACCAAACAGATCCTCGGTAATGTACCATTTACGCACGTTTCGCTCCGAAACCGGAGCATCCTCAGGAGATGTTGACTTTACAATGAATAATTGTCATCGAAAAAATATTTGCCGAAAAAATATTTTAAATTGCCGAGTATAAAATATTTAAGAAGACCTTTGTCGATTAACCTGCGCAGGAGACAGTGTTTTACGATTGCGCACTGGATTATATGAGATAGAGAATATTTATTTAGTGTAATAAGTATTAAACTTACCTCCACATTTTAATGAAAAAAGACTAAACGCTGAAATGATTGCACCTTGTGCAGTGAGACTTGCAGTGCTAATTTTTTTAGTGACGTTCGTGTGTACAAACCTACAACTTGTAGATATCCTTTCCTGAAACGCATCGGGTCGGTGTTGACCTGGCACATGTACCATCCTCGGTCAACCTCCTCAACGTTCTTGATGTGGAGGTACCACGAGCGGTGGTCGTTGTAGGACAGGCTGATGCGCGGGTTCTGGGTAATTATGTTGTGGTGGATGCTGAGGATTGTTTGGGTGTCCATACGAACCCAGGCGACCTGGTAAATATAATAATATTAATTCTGTATTTTCATGCAATAGGACATTAAATAGATTAGTTTCAAAGAATAAATATCATATATATTTGTTTTGTTATTTTACTTTTCATTATTAATAAATTTCAAAATTGTATTAAGGTAGGTAGATAGGTACTGTCTTTTATTATCGCAAATCGGCCATTCAATTAAGAAGATACAGAATCATCAATGAGCCTTTATTGTATGCAGTGCATTGTGTCTAAAACGGGTTAAAACGTCACCTTTTTTTTCCCTTTTTCCTATTTTATGGTGAACGCTTAGAACATTAAAGGTACAATAATACTACCGAATACTAAATGGTATGAAGTGAATTTCCGTTTGTTCGAGAAAACAATCTAAAGTGGAGTGGTTTTCGATGCTGCAATGTTAGTCGTGTACACGGTTTCTGTATGTTCTTAATTCTGTAAATTTGGCATAACCGTACCGATAAGCAATTCAGCGTTATGGCTTATGAGGGTCAAGTACTATAGGCATATGTGTAAATAAGTAATTACAACTGCTTATCAGGTGAGTTACCTGTCAAATTTGATCTTAAAAGTGCATAAAGAACCTTCTTAAAACTACATTTTATTTCATTTTTTAAATTGTACGCTGCATTAATTGAAAATGCTCTAGATTTAAGTTCGTTTTGGTTCGTGCGAATATTTCTGAGTTCCTTTGTACAATGTTGAATACTTAATGTAGAATTTATTACGTGTCCTGCATAGAGGAGTGGCGTAGAAGCCTGCGTGTCCTGTAAGAAATATCTAAAACAAGCAAGCTCGCTAACTGCTAGTGAAGGTATGTGGCGGCAAATAGAAAATGTATGACGTAACGAACGGAATAAAATATTTGTCTGACGATTAAAGTTTAAGAAAGGTTTTAAGGGCGAGTTGCAATAATCGCATGTAGTCGATCAAAATAGAGGATTAAATAAATAAATAAATTTACTACGACAATACACACATCGCCATCTAGCCCCAAAGTAAGCGTAGCTTGTGTTATGGGTACTAAGATGACTGATGAATATTTTTATGAACAGGATACATAAATACTTATAATATACGTATAAACATCCAGACACTGAAAAAGATTCATGTTCATCGTACAAACATTTTCCAGTTATGGGAATCGAATCCACGGCCCTGGACGCTGAAAGCAGGGTCGCTGCCCACTGCGCCAACCGGCTGTCAAATGGATTGACTAATGACTAAAGATTTGGAGCTTACCTCCAAATCTTCGAACACGTTAGGCTGACGGTCACGGTTATTCAAATTGATATAATATGACATACTAACCTAAAAAGAGTTTAGAAAACTTGGGATCGGTCTATATTTTTCTTTTCTATTCAAAGAGCAGGCCTTTGCTCATAGTCCTACATGAAGAAGGCTTATGTTAATAATAATAATTATTTATAAGATTATTAGATATAAAAAGATTAAATTTATTTCATGTAATTTATGATAAATCAATGTATATGAACTTTTGTGTAACAAGATCACTGTGTGTTTCGAACAACCATAACCGAACAGTGCGGTGTGATAGCTGTCTTTAGGGACCTTACAAAAAAATTATATCAAAGGGGTTACATTTTGTCATCGCGGTGTACAGACGCATTCTGTTACCGCATTTTAAGTTTTAAGGTTGTTGATATGTTAATTCTCTAGATAGTATAAAGACTGTAAACTAACTATGAAGTAATTTTTATGACCATTGTTAGTAATAAGTTATAGGATCGGTAAGTGGCAGGTTATTATGACAAAGGTTACTGAAAATGTATCGTTGTTTGTAAGAGGTATGTCCGTTTACTGTTGTAGTTTTGCGGTCATGTAATGTTATAGTTTAAGTTGTGTTTGGTTACTTTAAACCTAGCTCGGCTCCTTAGGCAGTTTTTGAGATATTTTCTGTTATTTTTGTAGAAGCATAAAGGGGGTAATGAAGTGTATAAATGATGTAATATAACTCAAATAGCAAAGATGATAATGATATAAAAGGAGGTTAGAAAACACAAATTATAATGAAATGGATTGTAGGACTGTTAAGGACAACAAAATAATGTACGAAATATTTAAGAATACCTATCAAAACGCGTTCTATAAAACAAATAATTTACCTTAAATCCTCTTAAATTATCTACGACGCACGCCAACAGAGCATCCTTGCCAACAGTGACCGTGACATTTGGTATTGGCTCAGCAAATCTCGGATACATAGATTCTGAAAAGAAACATCCATTACAGTCCCGTTGACAATTACTACAGAAGACAGATATGTTTACTTGTAATAGAACTTCCATAAAATACGTTGATAAGATGGGTTGAGCACGAGATTCCCTGAGTCAGCGTTTGTTCACGTTAATTAAGCGAACGCGAGCCGAGCGTCAATTATGAAATTTGATATTCAAACCTTTTAAGAGAGAATTTTTACTTCCTTTGATTAATTGATTTACTGCCTAGATATAAATTAATGATGTCAGATAGACATTTATCTTCATTTTATGAAAGTTACACGTTGAAAAGGGCTAAAGTAAATAAAAAAAATACTGCGATATAATTATGAAGATGTTCTCATATAGGAAGTGTATTGTCAGTAATTTAACTCAGTAAAAATTACTCAGAATGATTACTTATTATGCATTTATTCAAAGACTATAATTGTAAAGTTATCGTAACGCCTCTTGTCATTCGTACTGAGTTGATACATGATATGGGGATAAGGAAAAGTAAAATTGCGTTTTATGAAACTTATGTTGGTGCGTTTGTGATATAAATGGATAGCAATTAAAAAACTTTTCACTTAAAGTAAAATTAGTTATTTATTTATTTATATTATTTATTCGAACGCGTCACGTCTCGAGAAGATACCTATCCTAAGTTCCCCACCCGGCCCCATCAACTTCCTCGCTATAAAAGGTTATTTTATTGAAATTAGAAGTTATTAAAAAAATATATATAATTACGACTCACGGGAAAAATATAAAATTCTGAATCACAGAATTAAAATCTTCGATTCGATATTTATACTCTTCGGAATAAATGGAAATTCAAATTCTTTTTACAATAGAATATAGGAAAATACGAAGTTATAGTTGTTACGATTCCAAATCACGTAGGTATTGCACTCGCGTCCGCTAGTGTCATGTTCACAGGTTTAAGGACATGACGATCGCTGGGTGCCGGCGTGTCTGCCGTGCCGAGGGGTGCATGATTTATGTCCAGCGCGTCACGAAAAATAGCGGTTTGTCGTTGGTATCACTCTTTGCCTCGCGCTGCCAAAATAATGTATCGCACCCCTTTAAAAACCTTCCCAAATTAAAGTGTCGGTAAACAACGCTTAAAAGATGAAATCGCTGGCTAAATAAATCACGATTGCGTTATTTGAATAACGACAATTTCTAACTTTCTTTATTTTTAACTTTTTATTACAAAACCAATTTGTGCCATTAATAAATAACAGTATTTTGTTATCGTATCATTCAATATTTTAAAATGATAAACAGTCCAGTAAATATTATATTAGTATTTCTTTTTGAAATATAGGTACGTACCAGTTGCCTACTCCTTATATCAACTCAATTGTCCCACTTTCTACTTTACTCACCTTACCTTTGTTTGATCAATACTAGTGACAAGGACGCCTACTTTTTATGAAAATATAACAACAGGACATGACAGTGCCTTATCATTGATTCCATTTTTATTGAATAAAGTTTTAAGGTAAGTAATTAAGATTTAAATTGTATGTAAAATTAACACAAAAACATTACAATTAGTATTTAAATTAAAATACACAAAACAACATTTTGAGTACAAGTATTGGAAAATTTTTGCCTCGAAACTATCTACAGAGTTCGTTTTACTTGTTTTGTTTTTTTTATGTCTGAATTATCAGGAAATCTGGAAAAAATCTATTTTGCATTTGATAGCCCGTCATTGAGGAAGGTTACATTATATAATAGGCTATTTTTATGCATTACTCTGTGACTGATCCGCCACAAGTTTCAAGTATCGCGAGATCAAAAAGGTGTTAAAATAACATTATTAGAATACAATATAATCACTTGTACACATAGCTATATAGCGGAATTGGGATAAACTATATTTTATATGCTACAGTCAACGTTCAGTGATATTCTACTTCTAGTCGCTTAGAGTCAATAGTTCTGACAAGAGGTCCCAGTCAAAAGCGAAATCCTCTTATTTCGACCTATTAGCAAATTGGGAGAAATAACTCACATGAGAATCTTCTGTCTAATAAGGTAAAACATATAAATTTATGATCCATAAGTAGGCTTCAGTTTAGGTTGGAAAATTTAATTGATAGAAATAAGTTCGTAGGTTCGAACTTTGACTAAAACTTCTTGCCGGATAGGGTAGACAAGGATCGGGAGACTTTTGGCTTTTTTATATTTATGATGTATACAATACATAAACATACTTTTGCATGTATATTTTTGATATACGTTGGTCGTGGGATGAAGATTTTTCTATATAAATTTAACTATTGTAATAATGCTAATGCTTACAAAACTCAAGCAAACTATAAATACCTTTAAATAGAATAAATAGAATTATTTCTAGAAAAAAATAGATGCTATAAGAATTATTATTTTCCTTTGTATGTAAAAGTAGGTATTAAGAAGGAAAAGCTGAATAAATTGGAGCTTACAGTCAGGAAGAAACCTTTGTGGAAGCTTCTGTTGGTCTTCACAAAATTCTCTGTATAAAGGTATCTTTAAAATTCGTTTTATTAAACCATTTCTAAGTAAATTTTCTAACGAAGATATAATCCCTTCTGATTATAACATAATTTATGTTGGCGGGAACTAGGTTGTTTGGTTATTATTTTTAACTGACTGCGTAATCGCCAAAACAAAATATGCCTTAAAGTATTTTAAGCGCACGTCATATATTGTAATAAAAAATAGGTTTAACTACCCAAAACGGAGTTCAAGATCCACAAGTATGAATATATTTGAATTTATTAATTATCCATAACTTTCCATAACTTCGAAATTCCTAATGAGATTTGGATGTATGAAGTATTGTTAAAAGTTTATAAATTTTATTTTGGGTTTATACTGGATACGCAATATTCAAGTATATACGATTTAAAAGTAGAACTCACCATCGAAAACCTTTATAGGAGCTACTGATACTACATTCTGTCCGTTGGGCAATTCCCGACCTGCAATTAAATTGGTGATTGATGAACAGTACTAGGAATTACTATTTATAAATATATCAACATACCTAGTGAATTATTTTCTTTTGTTATAAAACCAAATAAACTTTCGAATTAGTCTTACATGCCCGTATCATAAACGAAGGTACCTATATATTTTATAGATACTGAGACCGATTTAAAATGGCTACATAATATAACATTAATTATAAAAAATAACTAACAATCATCACTCATTGCCTAATTCCCTTAGTAAAGGTAGCCTGGAAGAGATCCCTTTTAGAGATAAGGCCGCCTTTTGCACGTAATTATATTTAAGTGAGTGTTCCTGTGTGTGTTTCCTATATTATGCAAAAAGTTTAAATGAATAAAATAAATCATTAAAAAGTAGTCAATAGATTTATTAGACTGTAGAGTTGTATTGCTTTATGAGTGTTTCTACATCGTTTTAAATATCAAACGAAGCGATGGCGCCTATCTCACAAACTACCGAAGGGATATTCATTCGATTTCCAATATTTAATAGGCTGGTTCACCGAAAAGGCAACTGTTTAATATTTGTCAAGTCTTAACTCAAGCTCTATTTTCTTAGTGAAGCTCTCACGTAGCTTAGTTTTCGGCGACTTGCTGTCATTGTTTTCATCATGGTTCAGGCAATTTAGCTGCCTACCTACATATTAACTAGTTAATATGTATATTATTATCAAAAACGTATTTCCCAAAACTTATCTAACTAACTTATCTAACAAACTAACTATACTACATGAACCAGTGTTGCATAAAAAGCAATAAAAAACGAACTCTAGCGTATGTCATCTTGATAGATTTTTCTTTAGGAGTCTTACTTATAAAAAAGATAATACCAAGTAATGCTACGTAAAATAAAAATGACTGTATATTTTTAGGTAATCTGACGCATGAACCAGTGTTGCCTGAAAAGCAATAAAAAACTAACTCTTTCGTTTTTCATCTTAATAGATATTTATTTAGGAGTCTTACTTATAAAATAGATAACATGAAAGTAATGCTACAAAAAATGAAAATGACTGTAATAAAACACTTGTATTATTGAACATATTAATTAGAAATATGGCAAAGTTAGTAAACTAGCTAATTGCCCTAGTATAACGACATTACTGGCTTTATAAAAGAATTAGTACGTTATTATCATATTAAAACATCGTCCATTTTAATATTATCCGCGTTATTTGAGTACCTACCTACAATAACACGTGAAACTTTACGTCGTTTTACTTTAGGTCGTTAAAAGTTTCCACCGTTTAATTGCCTCGTGCACAACTACATGGAGTGAAGTTTTTTTTTGTTTTATGGGAATGTGTATGTAGTAATCATTTTATTCAACCTTTCTACACCAGCGGGCGAGTTTTTCACACTTACTAATTACTTTTTATTTCATTTCTTAACGATAAAATAAACTTAATACAATGATTTGGTTTAATTGTTGAAATATAGAGATAACTAAATACTATCTACTACTAAATTAAAAAAAGTCTTTGCAGACCTCGCTATTCATTTTTAAGACCTTTTTTTCAATAATATAATAAACAGAATAATATCATCTTGTACAGTCAGTCACTGAGTTAAAAACTATGTCAAAACGTTGACGTTTTAAATAAATGCGTGTGTTTGCACACTTCCAACACGTACGGTAGTACGAAGAAAGCATTTGATTTTTTTTTTACATTACATTACATTTTTGGTAATGCAGTTAAAGTACAGTTATAGTTACAATTAACCTTTTCTTTTATAACAATAAACAGTTATTAGCAACAAATTAGTCCAGTTTATAATACCAACTCCAACTTTTATGTGTAAACGCATTTATCTTTTTGTCTTACTTTGTTGAAAGATGGTAAACGTTCGTTACTTTAAGATGTATAAAAGTTGTATTGGGTCGTACCCCAAATGTGAAGCTCACACGCACATAAGGTAACTCAAAATTCCCTAATGTAACATGCACAGCCGACATATCAACAGGATCAAAATAAACGTATTTCAAATTGTTATTAATAAAATAGTATTGTGGTCGAAAAACTAAATTATACGGTTATCTATACAAATCATGGCAGAACGATAAACTCACAAAAGTTAAATTAATTTAACTCTGTGGTCGTGACTCATGTTTGTGGTTTAGCTCTCGTCATAACTTCGAATGTTTTCACAAACGTATTTTCAAGCGATTTCGAAAAAAACTAAATTTACGAATTATTAACGTAGGGATTATTAATAATTCAAGTTGGTAACACTGTATTCGAAATTACGAGTTAGGAGGCGAGGTCACTTCTTCGCCATTTGTGTGTGTGTAGTCACTAGTGTATTACTAAAACGTAATGCTCCAGAACTACGATTTTTCATGCTAAAGCGAATTTGAACACCTATCAATCTACTGTAAATATAACCATATACTGAAAATAAGAGAGGCCAGAAATTTCGTTCGTTGGCCAAAACAGTATCCGTTAACGGGGTTAATCATAAAAGATGTTTTAGTGATAACAAAGTGGTGGCATGTACCATTGAAGTGGGGAAGCAACATAAGATTATGCGAAAAACTTACAGAGACACTACCTACTTTCTCACTCTTGATTTAAACAACCTCGTTCATATAACCGAACATAATTGAAATCTAGAATATGAAGGTGTCAAGATTGTTTCATTCCTGCATGCATAAGGGAAGACGACAAAATTCAAAATTCATTTATTTCAAGTAGGCCTACTTCATAAGCGCTTTTGAAACGTCAAGTATGCCTGTTCGTAGTGACTCTACCACCGGTAAGGAAAGCAGTTTATACCGAGAAGAGCCGGCAAGAAACTCAGTAGTTGTTCTTTACTATAGCAAGCAATACTATACATAGTATTGCTTGCTATAGATCCATCCATTTCCACATGGACATTGCGTCCATGTAAAAATATGTGTCATTAGTAGATCTAAAGAAAGTTCCAGGAGCCATATACGTGTCAATATATAGGCCACTATATATTGACACTATACACAATAAAAAAATTCATAGGTACCTACTAATCGTCATTATTATGCAATAAATATTTTGTTTTTATCTAAACAACTTTATTGCATAATAAAGGAAACACACACAGGAACACTTACATTAACATAAATTATATGCAAAAGGCGGCCTTATCACTAACAGTGATCTCTTCCAGGCTACCTTAACTATGGGAATAAGGCAATGAGAGACGGGAAATCGCAATTATGTAATATATATAAATATAATATATATTAATAAATATGCATAAATACACACACATATACATATAATATTAACATGTTTATAGTGACAAATAGAGCCACCTTACACGACTTTTAAAAATC
Organism: Pararge aegeria; assembly: GCF_905163445.1. NCBI lineage: Eukaryota > Metazoa > Arthropoda > Insecta > Lepidoptera > Nymphalidae > Pararge > Pararge aegeria. The sequence continues at coordinate 10,922,105 of NC_053189.1, forward strand.
GCAAAGGATTTAGAGCGCCGAATGTCATCAGGGAGTTCATTTCACAGCATTGCCGCTTTTATTGTAAAGGACTCTGAATAACTGCGAGAGTTACACTTCACCATTCTAAGCACATTTTCTCGGATGGATCGCTGAGAGCCTTGGGATGTGCACGGGCCAAGAAAATTGAATCGTTCCTTAAGGTAGGGTGGTGTCCAAGGAAGAAAAAGAGTAGAGTAGAGGATAGATAATACATGCAGATTACGCCGATGCCTTATAGGAAGCCATTTTAGTTTGTTCCGATATACTGAGATGTGATCAAATTTCCGGAGGCCAAATATAAATCTAATACATAAATTTTGCAGTCGCTCCGGTTTATCAAGTAGATCCTCGGTCAAGTCTAGACAACAGGCATAGGCAATCGTCACTTTATTATCAAGAAAATGGTATGTAGATAAACTTTCCGCTTAGTTATTTGGATTTAAAGTTATTAAGATACGTAATTTTTAATTAAAATATCCAGTTCAGAAAGGGACGTTTACGACCCATAGTTAATGCGGGTGAAACCACGGGAAACAGCTACTCTTATATTATTATACTATCAAACGTGCGCTACTGAAATAGGTATTTGCAGGGAATTCTGAATTCCAAGGTCTTGAGGCATTCATCCACCTAGTTCCGAAGCTCCACTAACACTGTGTTTATTAAAGTACGGAAAACTATGTAATAGAATAGCATGGCTTTCCTCAAACCTTATTTATATGAGAAGAAAAACCAACATTGTAATTTTTCTAAAGGTAAAGAAGTTATATTCCCGTTTCGTATGTTCGTTAATATTTCAACCACATGCCAAGCTGGTACAATTTTAATATGATTTATAAGCTAAAGTGTAGTAAATCTAAGTTACTTTATTATGTTGGAAACTTTACCCTAATGCATACGGAGCGGCCTTCAATTTGTTATTTTGGGTTAAATAGAAACATTTCTAAAGCGGCTGTAACTTCCTCCTGCATAATGTTTTTGTATTATTTTCCTACGATACTAAGCAGGTCAATCTTATTTTGTAGCAAATAAACCTAGATTGATCATTATGGTTGGTTTTGTTAATCAATGGGAAATAACTCTTCCCATTATGGAGTAAAAATGTTTGTTATAAATGTGCTTCAGTCCTAACGGTATCCCTATCCCTACTAATCCCTACTAATATTATAAATAGCAATGTAAGTTTGTTAAGGTTTGTTTGTTACGCTTTCACGCAAAAACTACTAAACCAATCCTCATGAAACTTTGTACTCATATTTTTGGAAGTACTAGAAGTAATATAATATACTTTTTATCCCGACATTAAGCTCTTATCCTTTGGGAGAGGCGATGAAAGTGTTTGACTATTTGACACCATAAATCCAACAAATAATGTATTAATAATATGTGTTTCATTTTGCCCAAACTTTGTGTAGATCTGATGAATGTGGTTGAAGATAGA